>NC_082389.1:5951781-5986781 GCF_031168955.1 Gadus macrocephalus
GTCCGCTGCGTTTGACAGACAGCCCCAACAACATACCAGCTATCGGTGCAGTTCGGTTTCGCATGTTCTGCTATCACCTTCTTCTGTGCGTGCTAGGACAATAACGGGGGGAATAACGTTGAATGTTGAACCGTTAAACATTTAAAACCTACCCATCCCCCGTTGTCCTGGATCCAGTTGTTCAGATGCCCGTTCATGTACTCAGTCATCCACTCGGCGATGTGCTCCACTTGCGCCACCATCTCCTCCTCCTGGCCGCCGGCGCACTCCACGCACACGGTTCCCCCGAACTCGAAAAACGCGATGATCCGGCCCCAGTTCACGCCGTCCCTGAACAGCTCGTCGATCACCTCCCTGAACCGCCTCTGCGCCGTAGTCGACGTGAGGTACAGCTGGTGCGACATCTCGGTGAAGTCCGCCTGGTAGAGTCTCTCGAGTTCGTCCCCCGCCTCGCGCAGCACCCGGTGGGTCGCCGCGCGCGGGTCCCCGTGGCGGGCCGTGATCCGCTTGGAAAGACGGGGGATGCTCTCCGGCCCGGTGTTGGCGTCGTTGTCGTCCCCCACTTCTCCTCGACATCGTTTCACCAAAGTCGGTGGAGGAGCGATGATCGACCTATTATTCCCCACTTCTTCTTCCTCCACCTCCTCCTCTTCTTCTTCTTCCTCTTCTTGAACGGCTGCAGCGTCCTCGAATTCCCACATATACCCCTGCTTGGACAGTTTATGGAAAATGTACTTTTGCACGATATCGCGGTTGCACACGTTCGCCATCGCAGTTGAGGATTTGGCACTTGGTGCACAGAGGAAATCGTTAAATGACACGCACCATGGACGCCTTCTGGTCCGATATAGTGTGCATATGCATAATACAGAAAACTATGTTACATGTATAAATGATGCATGTGTGTATCCTCCACCGAGATGTGTCCGGGCGATGCGCAAGCCTTGCTCGAGAACAAACACAAACCTCTTAAAAGTCCAACAATGCTGTACGTGGGTTTGGACCGCTCCATGCAATCCTCATGTTTCCCAAGCGCCTTTTTGGGTGAGCGTCGTTCCTCGATCCTCCTTTTGCACACAAATCCAACATACGGAAGAGAGGAATGGGAACGAGTATCCTATGCCTCTGCACCACCTCTGTTAAAAGATCTGTTGGAAAAACATCCCGAGTTAGCACATGCACCGCGAAGAACAACCGCCATACCACCGCGACCCACTGTTCGTTTCCGCAGCTTTCACGCACAACAAGCCACGAAACTGTGAATCCGACCAGACAAGGTCGCTCGGTCGCTCTCTGCTGCTCTGCTCCCTGCCCACTGCCGAGGAGTGGTTTTGCGCTCTCCAGTGATGTAGTTAATACGTCATCACCAGCCTCCGTAATTCATTGAGCGTGCGCTGATCTATACATAAGAAGAGGAAAAACCACCGCTCCAAACATTGAGCGTTATTTGTTTGTTATGTAATGTAGAATCAAGATGGCAACGGCATTCACAGGGGAAAAAAAGACAATTAAACGGCGACCAAGGGAAAACGATTTGCGCAGTGTTTGGAGAGACTGCTTCAACCCAGCACTGGAGCGGAGTTGATGTCCCGAGTCATATGGCTGCTGAGACAGCTGGCTAACACAATTACGCTGTTATGCAGTAATGTATGGGCATTAATGGATATTAAGTTTACTACCACACATACATATTTTTGCATTCGGTAGCCTGCCATCGGTAGATGGTGATTGTGAGGGGACACACAGCGCTAAGATCCCAGCCTTGAGCACATCTAAGAATACCGCTGCCCTGGATGATCCCCCCTCATGGAAGATTAAAGTGCCTCCAAACAGAATACTTTACAGCCTCCTACCATCTCAATTCCTCAAAACAAGGCCAGATGTCAAATTAGGTAGTGGAGCGAAAATGTTTCTAGGGAATGACTGAAGCCCTTTCTACGATTGAGTATAAAAAAAATATCTATAGAAGAATAGGCCTATACAACTTGGAGTTTTTATCATAAGTTAGGGCCTCACACATGTGCTCAATAATAATTGTATAAATTAACAGAAACCATTTGTTTTCAGGATTGGAAAAAGAATACCACTCAAACAGGTGTTATTTTTTCAAACAGTTATTTATTCATTTGACCATGTACGAAAATAAGACAGATTCATTCGACTGCTCACATTTTCTTTCGATGGCACACAAGGTGAAAATCAAAAACAATCGTGACAAGGCAAAAGGAATGAAAGCCCAGAACATAAATTAACTCAAGACACAAAGCGCATTAAGACTTTCAGATGCAATACGTGTAAACTCTTAAATAATCCCAATCCAAAGCAAGTCATCGAAGACTCTGTTACATACGAGGGACAACAGCATAAGCAGCGAACAAAAATGTAATAAGCACATACATCACCTCGTTTCAACATGTGTGTGTACAGGGCAGATTTGCATAGCTTGAACGTGTTAAAACGACAGGTTTCCATTAGCTACATGTTCTACAAAGAAGATGCTACATGTAGATCAGAAGAGGGATCCCCCTGAAAGCAAACCCTGAACGTGAATGAAAAGCGTTTCAGTACAGGCTTGCACGAACAGTGAAGCAACGTCCAATGAGAAGTTCATCATCATATGAGTCATGCATTCTCACTTTCTTATCTTGGCTTACCCTAAGGCTTTAATCTAGATGCATTGTAATCCATCCAGCACTACTGTCAAATGCTGGGAAATGTATTACACAAAAGTGTGATAAACTGGTCCAAAGGACAGGTGAGTTAGACCAAGGTATTCTGCAGTCAGCTTCTTGCCTTCAACTAAGACTTGCCTGATAAACACACACCTGGTATCTGACTGGATCCTGACAACAATAGCTCCCCACTGCATTAGCAAACTAAACTTCTAGATAAGATTGCAGGCGGCGCAGATACGTCGAAAACAATGAAAGGCAAATAATCGCAGTGTCCCCAGAAATTACCTTGACACGTTTCGTCATTTGAATATTAGGAGTGTTGTTGAAAAAATATTTGAACTATCTTTTTTGTATGTTTAGTTTGTAAAGTAGTCTCTTCATGGATAAAAGGAAGACGTATATACCCTTCCCGCGCCCCCCACATCAAATACATTTTTTTTTTTAAAGGCTTGAAAGACATCAAAAGTTTACTGACAGTCGTAAGGAATCGTCAGAACAAGGGTATCTCCCTTGTTAAAAAAAGGAGGAAAAAAAAACCGCCAGACGCCAGATTTGCATTTCCATAAAACTATACTCTGGTTCCCTCTATAGGACTAAAGGGGACAGTGCTCGATCCAGCAAGACCCGTCCCATTTAAGCTTGGCCTGACATACGGACCCCCATCAAAGTATTACTTTGATCCCAAGATATCCTAGATGGGATTACATATGTTCACACGTACAGCGGATACGACTAATCTCATACATCTCATTTAGCGCAGTGAAAGGAAACGAGACTTGAACGTACATTTCGTGCCTGAATTTCGCTGTATTGTGAACCATCAACTCAGCACCTTCATAACCTTATGCTTCCACACATAGCTTTTCTTTGAAATAAAAAAAAACGATTTGGGTTTAGGTTAAAAGTTTCTTAGTCTGAATTTACTCAAATGCCATGTTGGATATTCCCTCCATGAGGAACCAGCGCACAAACACATCCACATGTTTTCACCTGAACATCAAAAAACAGCAGTTACCCATTTCCAGAAGAAAGTTACGGCTTTGTGTTAGCGGTCCAAAGCTGGCGTCATTTTATATTGATCTCCAATGAACGCTATTCTATCACACACTTATTATTAAGTTAACGCAGTATTTTAGACCGTATATCCCAGGTTTGGGATTACTGATAGTCAATCAAACACAAATCTTACAACAGTGCACACAGGAGGAGCTTTGACCTGCAAAGACTTCATGTTACAGGACAAGTCAATGGTCATTGAGCGATGATTATCCAGTAGAGGAAAGCAACGTGTACAGTAGTAAGAGTGGAACAAACAAGAGTGGCCCTTCTGAGTTCCACTTGCTCCCTTGTATGAAGGGATTTCACACCCAGAGTGTCAGTCGCTGACAAGGCCTACTTAACACGAGGTGGAGAGTGTGTGTGGGCCTGCCTTCACCACCACCACCACCACCACCACCACCACCCACTTCAATAAGGCTGCTCCAACACCACAGAAGCATTTGCACTCACATTGAACCGAAAAGTCACTGGAATGCTTTGGAGAGGATTTAAGTCTACAGTATAGTAAATAATACAATGGCGGGCTTACAGATGGAACACATGAGTCATCGTGTTGTCCCATCTGATCAGCTGATCTCTCACTTCTCTTCACACTCGGGACTGCGCTGTGCAATCCTTTTTCGTGTGGAGGAAGGATGGCAATGGAAGGAAGCTGGGCTGGGGGGGTGAGGGTGTGGGGGAGGATATGGGCAAGGGGGGGGGGGGGCAGGGGGTGAGAATAGGGGTGAGTGGGCTGAGTATAGAGTTGAGGATAGGGACAGGCGATGAGGATAGTGTCAGGCGGGTGGAGGACTTTAGCTGTGCCTGGTCAGAAATAGTGTGGATGTCCAGTAAGGTAGATAAGCTCTGGTTACGTCGACGACAATATGAAATGCATGGTTGGTTTTGCCCACGTTGCCAGCTCCTTACTCCCTCTTGTCGGCCGCCTTGGCCTGCTCCCGCTGGATCATGCAGCGGCGCACGATGCTATCGAAGCTGCACAGGTAGAAGAGCGCGATGGTCCGGAACAGCCCCATGGTCACGATCTGCATGGGGGGGGGGGGGGGGGGGGGGGAGTGGGGGTCAAACCAAGGTCCTAAACATCCTTCTTCAACCATAGTGCTGCCTATTTTTCACGGATTTCCGTTCGTGAGAAACGCGTTTCTATGCGATCAACAGGAAACCCGAGCTTCATCGCCCCATTGGTTTCCTATTAGGCGTGTCTGGCTGCGTCATGTGTATCGGCTTGACAACACCTGCCGCTTCGTGGCCAATGCACTCTGAAGATTTGCAACTAAAAGATTTCCACCAAGATGGGAGAACGGTGTAACGCGGGCCAGAACCTTAGCCTTTTATCCAAAGTAATGAAATCCCGTGGACGTCGAAATCACCAACTCTTCACGCTAGGGCTGCACGATTATTGCCAAAATGATTATCGCGATTATTTTGATCGATATTGATATCACGATTATTTACCACGATTATTCATTGAAACAAAAATCTTTCGAATTTCTACCACCCCCTAGTGGTAGGAGCCACACACTGTGCTCAGTGGCAAATTGCTGCCAGGCCACACCATGGACCCACGCAGTCGCAGACAGGTGTACAGGGAGCGCTTGGTTTGCTTTGCAGCGGAGGTAGAGCGTATACTGCATGCGGGGCTAGTTCCTTTTTTGGTTCTCTTTTTTTTTGCGGATGCATTACTTCAAAGAAATATCGCGAAAACATCACGAGAACACTACGTGTCATCGTGGGACGCCAATATCGTCATCGCGATAAAAATTCGATATATTGTGCAGCCCTACTTCACGCCGCCACACCCACATACATCGACCGTCTGCCGTTCGGCGGGACGTACCTGCTGGAGGCCCTCTGTGATGGAGGTGACGGGGGACATCCCGCAGGTCAGGGCCGAGAGCATGTATCCGTCTGGGCCCACGGAGCTGTTGAAGTTCCCCTGCTGTGGGACGAGGGGAACCAAAGACACGGGGTTAGGACGAGAGAACCCCCACCCGCGAACCCGTGAAAATGAAAGGGAAATAAGTAGGGATGGGCGTGAGGAATCGATTACTCGAGTACTCCTCGTTACATATGAACTCGGTTGGTGGACAGGCAAACTCGAGTTTGCATATACACACGCACAAAAAAAGTTTGTGTGTGTATTTGTGCCCCGCATGCCGTGGGCACAAAGCAAATGAAATGTATCAAATTTCTGTGTGGCGCGTGCCGTGCCGTGTGCAGGCACGCCAGAATTCAAAAAGTTAAGAGATGGCGGTTAAAGCAAAGCGCAGCGAAGAATTGAAATACTTTACAGAAATAGGCGATCAGAAGGTGAAATGTAAAATATGCCAATCGAGCTACCAGAGTACTACAAGTACTATGTGGTAACATATGCTCCTGAAACACAACGGTGAGTTCGGGAAAGCAGACCCACAGCAACCAAGTGTGTCGGCTATTTTCACCGCCGCAAGACGCAGCTGTAATCCCGGCCGTGTAGAGAAGATCACAACGCTGAGTATTTTTTTTTGTCCATTTGCTGCCATTTTATTTGCAGCTTTAAATTATTTGCAATGGTTAGGCTACTTGTTTCGTTTTTGTTTTTCTTTAAACCGTTACAGGCCTTGGTTCGACGTGATTTAAATTGTGAGACGCATATTTATTTTTGTAAGGAAAATGTGTTTTGAACGTTTGCAAAAATAAATAATGAATACTCTGATAACTCTGACTGTTTTGATGGAGAATAAGCATTACATGTTTGGTTGGTAATATTGCCGTTCATCATCAGGCCTATTCCTGCCGCAGATGCGTTGCATTCTAAAAATAGATTAGATTAAACGAGTACTCGGTTGATCCTCGAGGAATTCATTCGATCACTCGAGTTTGGAATTTAATAGTCGTGTATCAGTCATATATCCATATCCCATCCCTAGAAATAAGTGATGCCTTTAAAAAGGTCTTTGTTGTTGGGCAGGGGAGGGATCAGCCTATTTTACCACGGTGTCCTTCACGAAGATCTTGGCCACTTGGTCCGGCTGACAAACAGCGGCCGTCTCCGAGATCAGCCTGGTCTCCAAAGGCTAGGAGAGAACATAATACATACGTTGCTTAGAGAAAAACCCTGGGTTGACTGGTTTTTATCTTTTGAAAAAAATGTATGTTGACTGAAGCTGATTGTGGCCTTGGTGGCAATGACAACATCATGAGGAAGAGATGATATTTGAAGGGTCACTTCTGTTTTCAAAGTGGCCCTTTACCTTTGTTTTATTCTCCTCGACGAATCCTGGTGTGTCCGTGTCTGGGGGGTAGGCCACGGTCACGTAGATGTTGTAAGGCTTCATCTGCAGAGCAGAAATCCAACCCCTCTATCAATCAAACCTCTGCAGCTTTCAGCCCCAACACTCTTGAGCTAGATTCATTATACACATGATGCTCCCGGTAACTTCCAGGGGTTTCCCGTGGAAATGAATAACGGCCTTTGTGGGCATATTGTTACACAGGACGGCTGTCCCTGAACCCACCTCCATCTGCAGGGACTCTGCCAGACCGCGGAGGGCGAATTTAGACGGGGAGTAGGCAGTGTAGCCAAACAGGCCGATCTGTCCGGCCTGAGAGGAGACAAACATGATGCGTCCCATCCGACGCTCCTTCATGGTGGTGATGACCGCCCGGGTGGGATACACGCTGCCCAGAAAGTTGACCTCCATCATCTTCTGTTAGGGACCAGAGGGCCGTGTTAGACAGGGGCTTTGTACAAAGATGTATATCGTATCAGACAGAGGCATCCCAGGTTAACCAGAGTAGTTTAGCTCTGTTGTTAGCGACTTACTTTGAAGCGATCCATATCCACCTCCTCAAACTTTCCCGCTATGGATGTTCCGGCACAGTTCACCAGCATATCCACAGGGCCTAGCTTTTCTTGGGCCTGTGCAGCGCCAAAATCACACACACACACACACACACACACACACACACACACATTTATCACCACATGCCATTACAGAGCAACGGAATGGGTCTTTGTTAAGAAATATAGATTAAATACCTGTTTTATCACACTCTCCACTTGACCATAATCACTGGAGACGTCCACTGATATGCAGAGCACCACCTGAAAGTAGAAGGATTATGGTAAATAAAAAGGACATTAACCAAAGTCTGGAAAATACGGCCTGCATAAAACAAAAGCACTTATGTGGGTTAAAACAAAAAACAATGCCACATACCTGTTTGTCATTGATAGCACATTTCTCCACCTCTTTCTTCGCCAGAACCAGTTTAGTCTGTGGGTGAAATGTGGGTCATATTGCACGTAGAGTGATTATTAGAGTTCAACTTGGTTTGAACCCTGCAGATAGCAATAGTAAAGGTTCAATCCCCTTGGCAAATTTACCATTAGCCTGCATGTCCAATATTCCAGACAAAAAATATGCAAATTGCAGTAGGCCTATATGCAAATATTAAAAAAAAGATCGCCAACTAAGCATACAAAACAGATAGTTCAAATATTTTTTCCACGATACCCTAATATTCAAATGACGAAACGTGTGAAGGAAATTTCTGTGGACATTATAATTATTCTGTGCGATTATTTGCCTTTCATTGTTTTCTACGTACCTGCACCACCTGCTATCTTATCGAGAAGTTTAGTTTGCTAATGTGTGCTTGTATAAGCTTTTCAAACATTGCATTTATCCGGGAAAATATTCGCTTTTTTTAGTTTGGTCTATTGATTGAGCATAAATATTTAAAAAAGTCAAAATAAAGATTTCAATCTTTGTAGTTCAACTTGCAGGAACAAACTGATATCCACCACACTAGACAGCACAATGTGTATAAGTGGCGTCACTGCATCCTTGAAATGTGCTGACCTCGTCTCGGGCCACCAATGTGATGAAGGCTCCCTGCCTGTAGCATTCCATAGCGATGGACTTCCCAATCCCACTCGATCCTCCAGTTACCTGTACATCAAATCAGTGTTTAGATGTGGCTCACAGGCAATATCCGAATGTGGCATATGGTTGTGGTTTAATAGGAGTTTAATTTATCTACACATAGCCTACAAAAACTAACGGTAATACATTTGAACGCCTTTTCTCTGGCTTGCCTTCTCTTTGGAGCCTTTATCATTGTTTAGTTATCTACGCCCTACTACATGTGGGCAAATATATATAGTGCTATATAAAGATTGATCTTAAATGCATCACACATTATTAAATTATAACAACATTGCTAGATGCAGAGAATCCTAATTGTGTGGGCGTGTCATGAAATGACAGCTTGCTTTAAACAGCAGAGGTAAACAATCTTGCAAGGGCTGAAAATTTGTCCACCAAAAATTGTTTTCGCATTTATAAGTCGTCCTTGAGGAAAGGTGCGTCATTAAAAACGAATGTAAACGCAGAAACAACCAATAATTTGGCTAGGCTAGGCTACGTAACGCTAGCATCTTGATTCAGACAAACTTACCACGACATGGGCCCCGTTGAGTTTAAAAGGTTTGGGGCTAATAAGAGGCGATATCATGTACAGGAGCAACACAAAGGCAACGATGAAGGCAGCGATGACAAGAAGCATCACGAATGGCAGAAGGAGCCACCAGGAATTGAAAAAGAACCAATCTGTGATCGATGAGCTCAACTCTTCTGAGGACATGGGTGAGTCCGCAGTCGTTAGCTTAATGGCTAACCAGAAAACGGAATCTGGGGGGGGGTTGTATCGTATGAGTCAAGAGACGGCCGTCCGTTTTAGGCGTTACGAAACCGAACTCTCGGAGGAGGAGTTAGGGCTCCGTAATAATTGATCGTGATGAACCTTCGCTCTGTACGAAAAAGCCCACTCTGCATAAACCAAAACAAATCCAACTCCACTTTGAAAGGATGCAACACAGATTCCGGGTAGCTGTAGTTTTTTAACCTCTAAAATTGTATTGATGCAGGCCTGGTTTGATTATACAACGACCACAATTCCCAGAATGCAACACTACTTCCGCATCCGACCAAAGTAGGATAAGGCAGGATCTCACGTGGCAGGTTTATATAATGAGTAAATATTTTATGTAACGATTTACAAACAAAACAAACAAAATGTTCAGTATATTTGGATGGTTTTTATTTTATTTACATTTTATGTAAAAGAAAGAGAATAACTGATGCCTGGCTGACCTTTTACAAAAAGAAAAGGCTTACACATTTGTCCTATCTAAGAACCGCACTTTACAGTAACTCAGAGATGTTCCCTACCAACATTCAGAAGGACAAACTTTTTGTATTCTGAACACCGTTAGAGTTAAGAGTAGAAGTATTCAAACTATATGAGTTTACACAAAATGTGCAGGTAATATACATTTCTTAGCAGTGGTGGCAAACACACCCAAAGTTTATAGCAATATGTCATCCAATTGCAAAACTCAACCAAAGGAAAAAACAACAACATCTTGCAACTGGTTTGGAAGGCACATGGTGCACAGCTTCCCGCCAGAGGGCCTCATGTGCCTTACGCTTGGAGCTGCATTTCAAAGTGGAACATGAATATGGTGGGGAAGTCTTCAGTCTATGACGCAATGTATAATTGAACCAAAGTGGCATCTTTTCCTTCAGCACAAACCATTGCTTGTATATTAAAAAAAGGCTTTTATGTTAATATGGAGGATATTCAGGAAAGTGATGTAGGGTCATGCAATGGTGTGAACACGTGTATGTTGTAGAATAAGCAGAGGACCAAAACGCACATTGGTTGTTTTTGAAGTCTGGCAGCTACAGTGATCCAGCGTTAGAATCAAAACGAGATACAAAGATTTGTCAGGGAGAAATCCATGGAGAAATGAATCTGAATTGGCCCAAATGCAGCTCCAATCCTGAGTGTCAGTCTGTCACAATTCCATACGTCCACTGCACAGTCTGGGGAAAAAAAAACCTATATTCAAACCACTCAAATATATAACTCTAGAAACACGGTGGCATCCAACTTGGAAGTCATTTCCTTAAGCCCAAGAGTTATTTGATAAAAGCTTTTATACAAAATAGGAGCAAAAAAGGGATTTATTTAGTGAGGAGGACTTGAACCCATAACATGTACCTTAGTCCTTTGAAATAAATAATGACGATCAGAATATCAAGACCTTGCTCACAAGTTATCTTCTGATCGTCAGACATATCCTGCTGAAAAGTACTTATATCAGAGGATAAGTCGGCACACCTTGGAGAAACCAAAAGTGTGCTATTTAAAGTACTTATTTATTTATTTGAGTCGGCTCAGCTGCTACACCACGGTCAATTAAGTCTTGAGCCCTTTTTGGGACAACTGGTGACATGAAAGAAACCCATGTCCTCCAAATATGTGACATAACCCTCATGTGACAGACAGCTAGGACTGGTGGAAGGCGGGCAGGGGGGAGATGGGGCATAGTGTCATAACTGGAGTAATAACTTTTCAGAATTATACTTTTTTTTGCTTTGGTTTTCATCAGTGAAACATCCCATTCAGCCTTCCTGTCCAAAGTCCTCTGTGAATTTCCGCAGTTTGTCCAGGTCTTGATCGTTAACAGTGGGCTTTGTGTTGGCGAGTGACCTCAGCATGTCCGACTTAGAAGAAAGACAAAAAGAAGGCAGTCATGTAATTGAGTGTAATGTAAATGTATCAACGGTACATTTAACCATGAGGTAAGCTTGCACCACCCTTACCGAGCAAACAATTGGCTCCATGAGCTTTTCCCCGGGAACGTCCATCCATGTCAATTCAATGGCATTAGGATCCCCCGGTGAGCAAGGGGTCAGCAGGTCGTCGACCATAATGTTGGGGTCATCTCTTGACGGCCCCCGTGCCTAACCAACATCAGACATAAGCAGGAGACACAAAGCAGGAGTGGAGTGAGTCTACTACCGTGTACAGGGGCCAAACGAAGGAAAAACGTTACGTTTAGAACCAGGGCGCACCTTTTTGAAGTGGGTCGCCGACTGGACCTTTCGGACCGGCTGCATGAGGGCGTCTCTGACGATGACACTGATGTCCGCCCCCGAGTAGCCTTCTGTCTTTTTCCCCAGAGTAACAAAGTCGGATTCGGAGAGGCTGTTTGGGGTGGCGCCCAGGTGAAGCTTGAACATGAAGGATCGGGCGTGCTCCTCGGGCAGAGGGATGTAGATCCTCTTCTCAAATCTGCAGGGTTGGACCGGTTTCGACGTGGGTTACAGGGAGCACAGGGGGACAGCGGGCATGGTTTTGAAGGTGCTCAATGAGAATGCATACCTTCTTCTGATGGCAGAATCCAAAGTCCATGGGATGTTTGTGGCTCCAAGTACCAGCACTCCTTCGTTGTCGTTTCCCACTCCTGTAAATCAAGAAAATCCATAGCATAGTTTTTACATGTCCCTGCAAGCCTGTATAGGACTCAAGAGGGGGTTACCTCATTGGTTCGATCTTTCCGTCTTGAAAATGGATATTAGATTGATTGATTCAATACACCGAGCGATCATTTCATTAGCATTTCCACTTAGCGCTTACTATGGTGATGGCATGATATTACAACTTCATTGTTATCCGTTATTACCTACATACTTCTGCTGGTAGGGAACTAAAAGCAATGCTACTGAATCCAGGGTAATTACATAAGCCATTCAGTGGGCAAATTGGTCCATAGCGTCTCTTACAATGCATTTTTAGCATGGGTACCCCAGGCAAAAACACAGTAATGCAGGACTGACGTGAATAAAGGCAAACGGCTTGCTATTATACCTTGCATCTGCACCAGGAACTCTGTCTTGATGCGGCGAGCCGCCTCACTCTCGTTCTCACTTCTGGAGCCGCAGAGGGAGTCGATCTCGTCGATGAAGATGATGGAAGGCCTGTGCTCCCTAGCCAGGGTGAACAGGTTCTTCACCAGCCTGGGAAGGCAAGGAAGAAGACATGCCGCTTGTTGAGATGTTCCATAGTAAACGACACGCCGTTTACTTTAGTGAGATCACCCCTCCTCACTTTTCGCTCTCTCCCAGCCATTTGGACACCAGGTCGGACGAGGAGATGGAGAAGAAGGTGGAGTTGTTGGCCTCTGTTGCTACGGCTTTAGCCAGGTAGGACTTTCCCGTACCTGGGGGTCCGAAGAGCAGGATCCCCCTCCACGGTGTTCTCTTCCCTGTGAAGGCAAGCATGGGTCTTGAAGATCGCTAACGTGATGTTTACAAGCACGTGGCCCACATGGCCTTTTCCTTTAAGGAAGTGGTGGAATGGAATACCTGTGAATAGATGTGGGAATTTAATGGGTAGGATGACAGCCTCTTTCAGTGCTTCCTTTGCTCCCTCCAAGCCAGCGACGTCGTTCCACATGATGTTGGGCTTCTCCATGACAATTGCACCTTTGAGAAATAACAGGTTGATTTGTGTTCAATCTCACATGACCATTTCAAAGGAATTATATAAAATGATATAATTTGCTAGATGAAGCCCTTGTCCCCCTGGGCTTCATCTAGCAAAATAATATGTAAACAAAAAGTTAAGATGGAAGGGTGCATTTTTTAATTAACATATTATTAAGGAAAGTGAAACTATTGCCACCACCACAAACCTGAGAGTTGGTTCTGAAACTTCTTTTTCTCTGGATCATCGCCTTCATCACTTTCATTTCTGGACACACAAATGAACATATGTTACACATACACAGCCCGTTGCATGAAAAAATATATTTTAATGCTTAATCAGGTCGTCAAACACTAGCCACTTTAATCAGAAGTGACTCACAGTAACTTCAAATACACGTCATCTAAGAGCAGGTATGCCGACATTGGGGATCAAACCTTGCCCCTTTCAAATTCCATGACACTACTAACCCTTTGTCCTCTGACTGTGATTCTTTGACAGGCTTTGCAGGAGGAGCCTTCTCCTTCTTCTTGAGGTACTCTTTGAGTTTCTCTGCCCTGTCAAGGTATTCCGCACATTTCGCCCGGATGCTCTGCTTAGCCTTGTCCCCCTGGGCTTCATCTAGCAAAATAATATGTAAACAAAAAGTTAAGATGGAAGGGTGCATTTTTTAATTAACATATTATTAATTATGTTGGCAGGGGGGAAACTTGTACTTCTTTGTATGATCTAGGCAGTACAATTTTTCCATTTAAACTGTTATAATACATTGCTTGTAAGTTTTAAAAAAAGGGGGAGTTAATTTTCTGTAGAAACATACTTACACTTAACTACATGCAGGAAGTATTGAACAGCGTGTTGATACAGACGCAAAGCCTCTTCATAGTTTTTATCCTTGTCCTCCTGTGCTGCCTTACCGGCAAGATCGATGGCTTTCTGTAGTACAAAAGGAGCGATGATTAGGAGAGCGTTCAATTTGCATTAGGGTTATAACTGTGAAAGCAATACAATGACATTCCAACATAACAACCAGGTGAGAGATGGTCTCAGATCGTAACAGTAACTCGATAACGGAGTCAAGCTTTAATATTGACGACCACCAGCTCTTAGGATCTGGCACCCAACCCCAAATCATCCTATGTGTGATGGGAGTCACACCTGCGTGACGGCACTTGACACTAAAATGAGTGGCCGGGGAGAACTTGAACCGCAGAGGTAGTGTATCGTAATTTGTATCATTTCCCTTTGACGATTAGTTTGACTTACGAACTTGGCACAAAATCAAAAATGCACATGAGCCGTGTTCTGGGTTACTAAACAACTCCTGCAACAAGCATGACCCATGAACAAGGCTTCTGGATGGATCAAAGGCTGGAGGGCTCCGATGATGGAAGGAACATACGCCGAGCCACACAACCAATAAGTCACATGTGTAGGGATGATCTATCGCGTACAGTGTACAAAACAACACCACACGCCCCTTTCTTTAATGGAAGACATCGATACTCGTCGAAAACAAACCAAGCCGCTATACTGCGTTGTCAGTGGCAAAGTCAGACGGCTCAGTGATCAGGTATTGAGACTGAAACAGCCCTTATCATCACGGGATCGAGCGGACATTCGTCCAATAAAAAGGTCGTGTTCTGTCGTTCTCATGGTTAAAGTTCCAAAGCGGTACCATGTACGCAGGCTACTGTTGTTTTTTGCTTGGCGCAGTAACCGTTAGCTCACTGAGCTAGCCGAGGCTTAGCTCTTCCACTTACCTGTAAATTGTTGTTGGCAGCCATAAGGGCTGTCTACTGTCCCCCCGGTCGGAACAAAGGTAATAGTGCAAATACGCCGACCAATCCGTGTGGGTTTGTTCTAGTCCTGTCACCTCACACGACGGCGATGCTTCAACTTATTTTCTATCTCGGTGATCGCCGAAGAATAATAAGGCAAAACGCTGACTTCCGCATTGAGAAGCCAGAGACTCGGGGTTGGTGGATTCTGTTGTGCACAAACGCGCGCACGTAACGCAGATACGTCAAGACGCAGCCGCCGTCATCGACCAGGGAGTGTTGGTCAATGAGTTATGAGTTACCACCGCTTACATTGCATGACGATCAGCAGCTACTCATTTTTCAGAATGCAACACCTGGCAAATCATGTATTCATCACTGTTGAACGTTTTACATGCCACCCCATAATGCAGCCTTTATTTATTAGTTTGTTTGTTTGTCTATTAACCTTCTTTTTGTCTAGGTAGTCCTGAAGTTCATCCACTCGGTCCAGGTACTGTTTACATTTGTCTCTGATCGTTTGGTTGTCCTCTTTACCTTGGGGTCCTGATAGAAATTGGAGAATATATGGTAACTTACTCAACAATTGAACATAGGCCTACTGTTATAGTGATAGAAGGAACATGAGTTATTTTCCAACTACAAAGGTAGGCCTAAGATAAATATTACTGTATACAAATCAATGCATGACACACTTGTGTGTGTGTGTGTGTGTGTGTGTGTGTGTGTGTGTGTGTGTGTGTGTGTGTGTGTGTGTGTGTGTGTGCGTGTGCGTGACTGTGTGTGTGTGTGTGTGTGTGTGTGTGTGTGTGTGTGTGTGTGTGTGTGTGTGTGTGTGTGTGTGTGTGTGTGTGTGTGTGTGTGTGTGTGTGTGTGTGTGTGTGTTTGTGTGCGCACGCGTAAGGCCGGCGAGAGGTTATTATGACATAGACACTTGACCCAGGCATCAATTCGCGTACGTTTCAGTATGTGCAAAAAGTACTTGACCGCATGCTGGTAGGAGCGGATCGCTTCTTCATAGTTTCCATCCAGGTCTTCTTGTGAAGCCTTTTGAGCCAGTGCTATGGCTTTCTGGAAACAGACATTAGTTAATTTGTTACGTAGCAACACAATGTTTATAAAGTATCAAGGCCTATATATGCATTCGTCCCCTGCATTGTTACATAGTCTACTCATGTAACACTGACCATACCCATCCAAATGTACACGACAAATGGATGGAAATTATGATTAAATGTGATAATAACTCTATTACCGCTTGTGATTGGCAGATGGGCGTGTCACTGTGATTATTGTCGGATGACTTGGCTTTATGTCACCGCTCTATTCCCTTATCTTAGGTAGTTTTAGTTATAGGTTAGTTTTACGGTGTATAACCAACGCAAACGCATAACAACAATACGCTAGCTCACTGGGAATTTCATTAATGGTTTTCTCACTCTGACTCAAAAGTCCGCCAGGCTATGGACACAACGTAACATTAACATTACATTTACCTGAAAGTTGAGTGCATAATGAAAAATAGCCTCAGGTCTCCCATTAATTAAGGATTATAACAACTCAAGCAAGCGTCCTATTTCGAAATGTAACACACTGCCTATCAGTTTCTATTTGTCATGCTCCTCAAAATCCCCACACAACGACAACAACCATAGGACAATACAAAAACGACTAACTTAGGATATCAGTTTTAAAGTTAACAATAGCCTACACAAGTTATTCAAGAGAGATACTTTACCTGTCGGTTTGAGGGATCCATGCGGAATCTAGCTGGGGCATCGGTCTCACAACCAGTTTAGCCTGAACGAAAGTATCTTGCTGTCCCCGTGATGTTTATTATTTAGTTCCTGGTTCTCCGAGTCACTTCGGTGCTAGGCTACTCGGGTGCTAGATGAGGCCAACAGGAATGTTAACTATGCCGGGCACAGAACCACCCGTATGAGCCACGGCAACAAAGTTATAAAGTATGTCACTGAGGTTAGGTCATGTGTTTTTCTAATAAACAACTGTCTCTTCTTAAAAAAGTGGTTATTTGATCGTGATTATATAATGAGAAGCATCATAGTGTAAATTAAGAAATGAGATTAAACAATATGCCAGTATACGATGAAATGTTTTATTTATTTCTTGTCTCCGAACGCAAAGAGATGTTTTTTTAAAGGGACACCAAAGAATTCATGCCTCAGTGAGCGCGGACTGTCGAGATTTGTCCACTGGATGTCGCGCCAGGATCACTGTTGCAAGCTTTGGGCTTTGCCTTCATGATGAACTTAATTAATTTATCGTGTGATTATTCTCATCATTTTCAATATGATAATGGCAATGATTATGAAACCGATTGTTGTTATTATTTAGATAGTAGTTAGTTATTAAGTTATTACCAACGCATGGTTTACTTCCAGGCGGCTGTCGAGAGGAGAGCTATGATAAACCAGGTATTTTCAAAGGGCAGTGACGATGGAGGCCAATGATAATTCTCTTTAAATGAACAAATGTCCGATTTTATATAAATTACTTTTGGAAATCATACGAAGAGCAGAGTGAGTCTTTATCTAATCTTTAATTTGCTCATCGTATACAGTAGACCAGACCTTTGGCCTCTCTTGCCAACACATTATTCCTCGCGTCGAGCTCATTCACGGTCGGCTACGTGACACCTGACACCTCTGTGCAACGCACACGCACACACGCACACGCAGGCTGGCACACCGAGTTTGGCCGAAAGAAAAGGCGCCGAGTTAACTCAATAGGAAACATGTTATCGAAAGTGAACGGCCACGAACCAGTAGTACAGTGTCGGTTTAAAAGTATCATTCCAAACGACGCACTTGCATGCCCACCTCGCCCAGCGGATCTGAACAGAGCTGTATAGCGCTCCCTCCTCTGTCCGCGGGAACCATAGATGACAAGCTCAGAGCTGCCTGCAGCATCTAGCGCGGGTTCCAGAAGCGGACCATGGCGAGACGGATGGAAGTCTACCTCTTATTTTTTATCCTTTTCACATCGTTTTGCCGCCACGCAAACGGACAAGTGAGCCTTAACGAGATAACAGGATTTAGTTTGAGTCCACCTTATTTCAACCTTGCCCAGGGTTCAGATATTTCCGCCACCGCCACTTGCGGACAGGATGATTCTGGGAGCCCGAGATCTGATTTATATTGTAAACTTGTCGGAGGACACAACACTGGATTCAATGTTCAAAATATTCAGGTGAGATGATTCAACCTATCTTCGACTTTCTCAGTTCCAGAGTTATCACTCTGTTATCAAGAGTTATTAATCAGTGGGAATCATACATGAATTAGTAGATAATGATTTTTTTTATATTAAATTCATTCTGCTACTTCAGACACTATTTAGTTCAATGTGGCGGTATGTGGTTCATGCTGTCCTAATTTACCCATATTAGTACAAATGTGTACACCTGCCTGCAAACAATTGGAGTCTGTCGTCTGTCGAAAAGTGAGTTTGAACTTTTTCAGGCTCCAGATTTTCTTCATGGTATTACATTTTTATTACCTTGTATGAATGTTTTATCATGCGTTTACAGACACTAATTCATTTGGCATACGTTAATTGTTTTATCAACTCTGTAAATGCCTGCAGAGGTGCAGTTGAGTCAATCCAGTGGACTCAACTGCACCTCTTACTCCGCAAAACGATCTGGTATTCTGAAACCCTTCAAAACACATGTTAACTAATGGATGTCCAATTTAGGGTCAATTCTGTGACCACTGCAACTCCAATGAGCCAAACAAAGCCCACCCGGTTACAAATGCGATCGATGGGACAGAGCGCTGGTGGCAGAGTCCTCCTCTCTCCAGAGGACCCAAATACAACCAGGTGAACATCACCCTGGACCTTGGGCAGGTGAGATGAACGCACCCCTTCATGCTGGAACTGTTACTGCACTAATGGAGTAGGCCTACATACTCGACATGTTTTCAACGTTTACACGCGGATATAGTGAACAGAGGGAATCGCTGATGTACAGGGGAGGAGTAGTATAATTTGAAGAATCTTGTCACGCCATACCCATAGATCCTTCTCGCCTCTTCTTTTTTATGTTGCTGTTGTCTTGAAACCCTTGAAAGAACCCGTTATCATCAACACATGTGCATCTGCTGTGGTGGCTGATTGCTTGTTGGAGCGGGAACAGGAATTTGGATATGTGAAGCAGTTTAGTTTTTTTTCTCTTCCTTTCAATAGCGCACTATCAGAAGCAGGGGCCCTCCTCACGCTAAGACAGAGGTGGTCATGTGAGGGACGCCCCCTGTGGACCACTTGCTGGCAGGGAATCAAACTCACGCCCCTCTGGCCGGGGGATATGTATCCGATGTGACCTGTGTCCAGGGCAGTGGAGTTTGGCCTGCTGCCCGTGAACCACTTCATGTTTGATTGTCATGAGTCAAAAAACAACAACTGAGAAATTCTGTCTGAGGGGAGATTAAGATTCCTACCGATGGTGGACGGTATCTGACATCCAGGCATGTGGAAGCCCTGCAGCGCTGCTGGGGGGGGTTTGATGCGGTGTTGAGTTTCTGGTCGTGCAGAATGCTAAGGCCAAAGTGTGGTGGGGTTGGACATGATGAACCTATATGTGTCCTCATCCCTTCGGTCCTATGTGTCCTAATCCCTCATGTTGCAGTTCCAATGTGCAGTTCTCTTCCATTCTTAGATAAGCCAGGCTGACTGGCGATGGACGTGGGGGGTTAAAAATAGCCACTATGCTCATAGGAGATGATGTACGCATGCAAACCTTTTGGGGGGGGATGTCTTAGTTTAATTTGTGGTAATGTCCCCCATTTATTTCTGAGCAGGGACAAGTGATGGACAGGTTCATGCTACAAAGGGCATGGCTAGATTATCGACTGAGGCTAACCAAACACACACACACACACACACACACACACACACACACACACACACACACACACACACACACACACACACACACACACACACACACACACACACACACACACACACACGACACCCCCACTACCACTGCTCCGCCCAAAATCTAACCACTGCCGCGCACACACACACCACAATACACCACCACACACTGCTGGCTTGCGTCCGACCCGTCAGACGGATCCGATGGGGAGCTGATGTCTGTGATTGTAAACACTCTTCTTTGGACAAAGTGTTGGCTATTAGAAAGAGATAATCCCTTTGAAAATAATGCTTTGGTATTACAAGCACTAAAAAAAGAAACCCAACATGGAGGCAATAGGGCTAGAGTAGAAGACAGTTTCAAACTTTAAAAAGTAACAAAACATTAAAAGCTTAGCTCCACTGTTATTCATGCTTTGGCCTTTAATACCAGTTTATTTGAGCATCTTGATGGATGCCGATTTTGTGTCCTCAGACAGCCTTCTTGTTATTTTGCTTCCCACACATTTGCTAAGAGTCTATGCTAGAGTATAAAACAGATTAAAACTTGTAAAAGTAAACAAATGTTTAAAAAGTATTAGCTTCACTGTTGTTCATGCTTTGGCCTTTACTATTAGTTAATTTGAGCATCTAGGTTGGAATGCCGATTTTGTCCTCCGAGAACGCTTTCTTGTTTTTTCGTTAGAGGCTGGGATTGTGCGATGCCGACCTCAGCAATCTAGTGTGGCTCATTCTGAATCCTTTGGGCAGAGCTTGCGATCTCCAGAAAGGTGTGGGCTTTGTTCAGGGTGGACTAGATCCTGTGGTTGCCTTTAAGCACGCAGGTGTTCCACTCTTATCTTCATCTTTCTCAGCGGATATTTTCGATAACGGCACGGCGAATGTTTACATTTTACGACCCGGTTCAAAGGGAAAAGGCTCTCTTTCAGACGAGACGTTTCCGCCGGCTCCCAGTGGCAACTTGTTTGAGGACGAGGAGTGCCTCGGTTAATCTTTAATGCGATGTTTAGGCTGACCTGTTTTTAGTAATTAGTCACACAATTGGAACACTTGGTTCTAGCTTAGATAAAAAAATGGCGTTTTTGTTGGCGTAGAAATGGCCTAAACATGCCTTTAGGGTCAAGGCTCAGAGTGGAGGTTGCTGGTTGGCTAGCTACTGCGTGTCTTGTCTTTCAGATTATTGGCTTTTGACCAATGACCCGCGACAAATCCGTCAGGAAATGAGTCGAAAGTCGGGTCACTGACTGATTTCAGAAGCTAATAGCATTGCTAAAAGGTTACTCCTCCTGTTGTATTCCCTTATCTTATTATGACCTGAAAGCGCTTTGCTGCTTGTATTGAAAGGACGGTCAGTTGACATGTACTTCACTCTATATGATAATAACATCCAGAACAAAAAAAAATAATTCGTACCCGATCCCAAAAGCGAACTCAAAGTAACCAAACCAAAGCTTTTGTGTCATTTCACTAACATGTTCAACATCATTTCAGAGACGCACTAATATCTGTCTGTGACCAATAGCAGACGACCCTAGTCAACTTCAAGACATTGCTTCCTACTCTTATATCATTCAAGGATTCAATGATACTTAGGAGGGGACTCATATGTCCAAATCACCCTCGACACAACCCTTATGGCTCCCCACTGCCCATCGTGGCAGCCTATAGGCGGCTGGGAGCACATGCGTGTGGGCCTTGTGTCAAAGTATTCAGGGCACGCAGGAGACTATTGTTCTGGTAAATATGCGCACCATGTACCAGCAGGCCGCCAGTCGCCCCCCAGTTTTTTTTCTTTCTGGGGAATGTATTTTAGGAGATGTGACTGCATGCAGTTCATTGGACTGAGTGGGCCCGTTCAGTCATGGGAGACGGTCATGCCAGCCCTTTGTGGTCTGTCTGTCTGTCTGTCTGTCTGACTGTCTGGCTGTCCGTCTGCCTGATGAGACCCAAAGCCCCTCTCGTTTCTGGGTGATACCCCATAGGACATTATTGGCATTACTACTGTAGATGCATTAACCGTGGGCTTTTATGAGGGGCAGGAACATGTATAAGTACATACGGTTTATGTTAGGGTTGTATATACACCTATACACAGTAAAAGTACGTACACTGCTATAAAAGTGAATGCAATTGATCTTATCACTGGGCCATTAAAAAAGCAGATTTTCTTTCACGCCATAACTTGACATTTACTGTGGTTATTTACTGTTGAGCATTTTAGCAACACAGCATAACTATAAACTATATCACTGTACAAAGTTTAGATTGATATGAAGGAATGTTGACATCTTGATGGACCTATTTCTGCAAGATTGACATATTTCCCCATCCATAGTGACATTGCTTTAGGTTAGCGAGACGGTTAGAGGTTGTGAAATCGTAATCTGTTGTTCTCTTTGGATAAGTAAGGTGGCACAGGGATTAGAATGGCTCCATTCCTTTTTTTTCTCCACGTGGAACCTAAACTGCTAGCTGAGGGGTCCGCCTCCACTCTGAGGTTAAGACTTTCCCAATGCACCCGTCGCCCCCTTTTGTGTGGGTTTCCTCCAGGCTGGATTGTGTGACATGCTGCTGGTCCCTTTGTGAATGCATGCAGAGGTTAGATATAGCTAAAGTAGATATATATATTTTTTATGAGTGACCATGCCTTCTTAAAGTGTTGGATGGATTCATGGTGGGAATTGAATTCTTAGTGAAAGTCTATTAATGTAAACACACACACACACACACACACACACACACACACACACACACACACACACACACACACACACACACACACACACACACACACACACACACACACACACAGTGCATGAAATGTGTGCACACATGAATCGATGCATTGTATGACCGCATACGTAGACCATGTCTTTAAAAGAAGGCTCTTAATTTCCAATCCCGTGCATTCTGCCCTTTCTAAGAATGACATCTTCATAGAACATCACTCCTCTCTTTTTATCATGCTAAATGTATTTATTATCTGGTTACTAGCAGTCAGTCTAACCCCGTGGCGCTATGGCTATTAGAGCCGTGGCTGATGATGATGACAGAGGTGATGTAAGAGGTCGGGTTTAGCCGCCTTCAGCCACGTTTAGCTGCCTTCAGCTCTGTTGCCTGTGGTGCCGGTCGAGCCTTTTGGATATTTACAACCTCTCGCCGCTAGCAGGTTGATCCTTTTTATCACTACTAAGAAGCAGCCAGGTCTCGAGACTCGGATCACGGCCCTCCTAAATCAAGTGCTCAGTAGTGGAACCGAAAACAATGGCGCCGGTTCAACTCGCAGAGCTGGGGGGGATCTCATAAATAGCAGCGCTGATCAGCGGTCACGGGCGTGATGACGCAGGTGACGGGCTCCGCAGGTTCTTTTCCACTGGAAAGAACCTGGTCCCGCTTCACAGACATGCCTCGGCACATCCCCCTGCTCTCCTTTCATGTCATGGATAATGTATTTTTTCTGCCATGGACGTTTTTGATCATAGGCCAAGTTCACAGAGCTGGGAGGGGGGTGGCTGTCTTGAGAATCTTTAACTTCATCAAAGACGAGGATTGGAGTTTGTTTTCTCACCGCGTTCATTCCAAAGAACCACAGAAAGCCTGCATTTCATTGCCCTCATTAAAATAGCGATAATCTAAGTAGCTTCTTCTGCAATCGTTTGTGACCAAACAATTTCGTCGGAACGATAACCTGCAATCGAGAATTCCGTCTGCTAAACACGAGACCAATGAGAGCCACGTAGGAGCCTGCATCTTTTGCCTTGGTATATAGACTCTTTTTTAGTAGAAACGGACTAGGAGGAGGATTGGTAAAAGTGGACCTTAAGGCGCTTTCACCAGTCCTGACGCACAATAGGCCTTTTCTCAGGAAGGCCAATGCCATCCTGGACTGTGGGCCCCGGGCCAACCCCTGAAGGGACCATTTAACCGGCTCCCCATGGGTCGGCCCTTCAGAGCGGGGAAGGGGGAAGACAGAAAGGACCAGCGACTCTTTTATCCCTGTGGCCAATCATTCATTAAATCGCTGGCTACTGATCATACTGATAAAGCCTCTTATATTTTTACATACACATAACAACTGCATATTGGTCGACCTTGTCTTGTCTTGTTGTTTGTGGTTTGCGTTGTACGGTGCTGAACGTGTGATCCTCACGCACAGCAAATCTCCCCTCTCCACCTTGGAACTTGAGCGTGCGGACATCCTGTTGGGTGCATCACACATTTGCTAGAAAATAAATCAACCCCCTCAACGAAAGCTCCCCGCCCCTCATTCCGTCCCCTCGCCCCTGTATCAGTGCCACCTGTTGCACGTGGACCAACAGTTGGACGGCCCGCATTGTTTTGGGACGAGGGGTGTGTGCGGGGCTCAGGCTGAGAGAGGGGACAACTGTCGCAGCACACCCCATTGTGATGCAGGGTGCCTCGGTCAGACAGCCACGAGCCCCCCCCCCTCTCTCTCTCTCTCTCTCTCTCTCTGTCTCTCTCTCTCTCTCTCTCTCTGTCTCTCTCTCTCTCTCTCTCTCTCTCTCTCTCTCTCTCTCTCTCTCTCTCTCTCTCTCTCTCTCTCTCTCTCTCTCTCTCTCTCTCTCTCTCTCTCTCTCTGTCTGTGTCTCTCCTTTGTGGTGCGCTCCTTTGTTGGGAGAAGGCAGAGTCTGGGGAGCTCTCTGTCCCTGCGGCCCCCTCGCTGCGGCGCCGTGGAATGGGGCTGGCAGCGCGACGCCCTGGGCTCGGAATCCGGGATTAGAACAGGCCGGCTTTCAAACTGCAGTTGTTAAATATGTCACCTGTGCATATGTATTTTATGCTGTATGTATAGATAGGGACGGCTGGCATATATATATGTGTGAGTGTGCGTGTACGTGTGTGTGTGTGTGTGTGTGTGTGTGTGTGTGTGTGTGTGTGTGCGTGTGCGTGTGTGTACATACAGTGTAACGTACATACAGTGTAACGTACATATGCACATGTGACTATTTAACAACTGCAGTGTTGTGATGTTGTGCTACATATGTGTTATATGTGATGCGCTCTTATGCTGGATTATAAAATTGAATTGCAACAACACCATGTAACGGGAATAACCTGGTGGGCCGTGGCCCAATTCTGTGGCTCAATACCACATACCAGTTGTTTCTGGAATGTGGCCTTGCAATATTATTTTGTAACACAGCAATATGAGCACATTGGTAGAAAAAAGTTTTCTGGGTTCTCAACTACAATAGAACATCATGAACACTAAAGAACAATATGAAGGACGTTTATACATAAAGCTTCAATTAAGTAAGTAAACTAAGTAAAAAATATATCTTTAAGAGGGAGTGAGCCCACTGTTTAAGCTGGACTTCAAACTAATACTAAAATAATAAAATAAACCGCTGCTCAGATGGAATAAGTGTCAGAGAACCTTAACCATCTCTCAGACGCTGCAGTCCTTAGCTGTCCAGACAAAATAGACATGTTCACACACATCTCACTGTCGGTGTCCCTTCAACTCCAGATCGAAGAGTAAAACTTTTGGCAGAGACTGGAAAGAAAACATATGATTTCACTCCGGACTCTGGGCCATGGATGTTTGCTTCACGAATTTGGTGTCGGTTGGTCATGGTCTTAAGACCCTTAACGACGAACTGAGGGATGGGACCTATACACACATTCATCAGAGCAGAGCTCTCCAACAAACACAACCCCCACACAGACGCACACACAAACACGCACACACACAAACACGCTTGACCTTGACCCCAGGATCATCTGGAAACGGCAGTATACGCTTTGCAGTGTGCATGCGGTATGCTTTGTGAAATACATAAGCGGCCCGGCTATTTTAGGTCTAAACGTGGGAGACGTGTCTTAAGCATTTAAACAAATGCCAGGGGCGACTGGCATGGGCAGAGTGTGAGGTGATAGTCAGGCTTACGCGTCCCTGCTGGCCCGCAATAACCTCAAGTTCACAGTGGAAGGAGTGACACTTGAATGCCCTGTGTGCCACGTGAGTGTGTTTAACAGTCTGGATACGCTCAGGAATTCATTGGCGTGGCAAGAGGGATCGGTGACCTGTAGCTGGTGACCTCTGACCTTTCTGTCACCGACCCCGCTGCCTGCGATGCTGTGTGCTTCCAAAGGCCTTCACAAAGCTGTTTTTTTAAGTGTTGCTGCCGCCACATGCTTGTCAATGTGTCGCATGGCTCTGTTCATCGGATACAGGGGAGAGCACTCCGAAAATGTCATATCTCAAGGCTGCTGATAAAAAACAATCCATCCTATTAAATCCACCCTATTAAATCCATCCCTGATGTTCAAAACAATTCAATTTTATTTGTATAGCCCTTAATCACCATTACTGTCTCAAAGGACTTAACAGGCCAAATATATATGACACAGTATATACTATAGACTGTGAAATATATGACTTTGTCATATATTTATGATGAATCCTGAACCTTTGAAATCATGTTGAAAGGTTCATGATTTATTGACCATTGCATGCCTTTGTGTAGGTCCTCCTATGAAGGAATATAGCTCCTATATACACAGGAGGACGGGGTATATTCCTACACTTTGGGTGAGCTGTACAGTAGCACAAGGCAGTGGCCTGGACAGGTTTATCAGTCCTTGTGTATATGCATCGCAATTACCAAGAGGGGTTTGACTTCCTAGCGTGCGGGGGTGCTGAGGCCAGAGTCGCAGCCCGTGCCGGGGGCTATTAGGCAGGAAGTGGAATGTGACGCCATGTTTGGAATCTGAGACGGATAACCCCACCCCCCTACAACCCTGGCCACCACCTCTCTCTGTCTTTTAATCCCTTTCTTCTTTATCTCCTCTCCCCCCTACAAACCGCCCTGCATCCTGCCCTGAACCTCTTCCTGTGTTGCCTGAACTTATTTGGCTCTCTTCAGCTGAACCATGTCGTACATGGTATGTACATGTGTAGATAGAAGACAGATAGTATATCCATTCAGTATTCTGTATGGATAGAAGGCAGATTTGACAGCCCACGCTCTGGTTACATGGTTGAGGGCCTATACGTTGTTTTTTTGGTGCTTTCATCAATTGGTCCGTATGTGCATATTGGGCTTCTGATCAGTCTAAAGAAGATCATGTATTTGGGTTGCCCATCTATTTAACAATAACTATCAACAATCTATGTTTAAATCGGACATTCTGAGCTTGGATTATTAATATTCTTCCACCCAGGAAATGATCCATGTTTCCTCATGTAGTGTCTTTAAATCTGCCCTTACTTTTGCCTGAACGGAAACACAGGATAACCTCAACTTTTGTTCTCAACTGATAAAACACAGTCCAGCAATGCGAAACATTGAAGAACAGCGCAGGCTTTGTATGAAAGGGAAGAGGGGGCTTTGCAGTATTGCTCCGATCCTTAAATAAATGTAAGGCTTGATCCCCCATTAGCATGTTGGCCAGAAGTGATGTTAGCGATCGCATTGACAGCTTCCAGAAGACAAGCCAAGGCACTTCCACAGCTGAACCTTGACCCCTCTCGCAATCCATCTAGCAGAGAGCTACTTGAACCCTGCCCTGGCCATGGGGGTTGGTGGTTTTAGGGGCAAACTGGCAATACTTCAACTTAATGGCCTCACCTTACTGACGTACACACCGGACAGAGGCTTTTTCCTCCTTTTCCGTCACGTTGCTTATATTTGTTGTGTGTGAGAGCCTCGCAGAACAAGAGAAGCGAGGCAGCTGAGGCTCCCAACCCGGCACTGAGGGATGTGACGACTAGTGTGGACCTGCCCTCCTCGTCCTCGCTGTCGGAACCCTGAATCGCTCTCAGTGCAGTCTGCAGCGTTCTGTTATCAAACTCTCAAATTCTCCTGTCTTTCTCTACTTAATTGACACACTTTTGCTTAATCCAGATCTTCCAGCCCGAGGTAGAATAATATATGTTTTGCAAATCCAGCCGTCAAATTTCACCTCGGGGCCATGTTTTCGTAATGTTGATTGAGGATGTGTGTCAGCACAGGGTTGCCTAGCTATCGCCTGTGTTTGTTGCTAAAGACAGTGGGGTGGGGCCCTAAGGTGAAGGTGAGACTCATTCCTGGCTCGTCCGCCACATGGTTTCAAAGGGCGGGAATAAGGAAGGAACGTCGGGCCAAATAACTCCTGGTTCTCCGTTTCAGACTCCTCCCGACAAAGGGAGCTCTTACTGTAAGCTGCTCCTCGAGAGGTGAAGATTAATACCCCTGGTATTCAGGGAACCCGAAATTGCCCCGGACGGGTTTGGGTGCTTGATTATGAAGATGATGGTAGTGATGGTGATGGTGATGATGGCGTGGGCTGACGTAAAGCTCTGATTTTGTCGGAGGCAATCACTGTCAATCCCCCCCACCCCCCCTCCCTCTCCCAATCCCTCCCTCCCGCCTGTGTGGACTGTATTTACTGATAGAGGGGAGATAGGGAGCAGCACGGGTTATATGGGCGGTTTTGTAATGTCTCCCCCCATTGTCGCTTTTGCATTATTATAATTGCATCACGGCGGAGGACAACAATAACATTGTTCAGTGGCCTCACCTGGTGCATCAACATGGGCACCGTAACAGTGAGCCTCTATTGAGCGAGACACAATGCACACACTTTATGGGCCCCTGATCTCGACTTTGCAAAAGGGCTAATCTCTGTTCACGGGTCATTTCACCGCAGCCAACGTTTCCGAGCGGAAAGGAAAGAAAATGTTGAACAGCCATGTGGACTCAGTGGAGTCCTGGCTTGCTCAAGACCAGGAACGGGCGCATTTGCTGTAGCTGCTTTCCAAGCGCTAGGGGTTGATATATTATTAGATATTATATACAATGTCTTGTTTTTTAAAAAATGTATGATGACTATATGCTCTGTAAGGTGACCTTGGGTGTCTTGAAAGGCGCCTCTAAATGAAATGTATTATTATTATTATTATTATATTAATGGACGTCAAACCCTGAAGCACAGGAAACCTGACATATTTGGCCTGCAGTTCATTCAGAGCAGACACTAGCCTGGTTTCATTTTTTTGTTTACCTCTGCGTGATCTTTCTGTGTGTGTGTGTGTGTGTGTGTGTGTGTGTGTGTGTGTGTGTGTGTGTGTGTGTGTGTGTGTGTGTGTGTGTGTGTGTGTGTGTGTGTGTGTGTGTGTGTGTGTGTGGGTGTGTGGGTGTCTGTGTATGGGTGTTTCAGCTCTACCACGTGGCGTACATCCTCATCAAGTTTGCCAACTCCCCCCGTCCCGACCTGTGGGTCCTGGAGCGCTCTGTGGACAACGGGAAGACCTACAGCCCCTGGCAGTACTTTGCACGTGAGTCCCGCTCAATGCGTTACTTATAAGGCTTAGAAGGACTGCTTCAAAGGAAGCACTCAAAGACAAGGAAAATGTGCTTGTTGGCGATAAGGTTTGTACAAGGTGCGAAAACTTTCAAGAGGACCTCACATTCAAGTTAATATATCATCTATATAAATATAAATTTTATGTTTAATATATATATATATATAAAACGACCTTGTCACACAAGATTTGTCACACTCAAAATGAATATTATCGCAAGCAAATCCATTTTGCGATATTAAGGTCCCACAATCCTTGCTCAATTTCAAGTGAGAAATTATTGTAGATCAGAAACATCAAATCAAATACAAGGAGCAATTACTTTCAGGTATCTCACACACTGCATCTCTTCCTCTCTTTCACTATGGATTGCCATAGACGTCCTATGGTACATAATCAAAACCCTAAAACAAACACATACCCCCGGCCCCCTCCACCTAAGCCCTGGGATGCGAGGTCTCACAGGGGTGTTAAAGCTCTGGTCTGGGAGTACGTCTTGCCTAGAGAGAGACACACACGGATGACTCACCAACCCTTCCAGTCCCACCCTCTCCTTGCAGAGGCTTGCTATACCAGTCCCCATATTCCCTCCATTCGTCTGCCTGCCAAGGCATTAATAATGCTCTGAGAATGTCTGCTGACTCCAGAAAAATAAATCCTATCACTGTCTATCAGTCTGTATCTCCTGTTTCTATGTCGCAGGACTTGAAAATAGTTGTTTGCTTGCTTTCTGAAGTCGTGTGCCCTTAAATGATTCTGGCACTTCTTTGGGGTTTATCTTTATTGTTGAATGCACTGTGTAAGTCGCTTTGGACAGAAGCGTCTGCTAAAATAATGTTATTTCTCTATTCTGACATATGCCATTGCTGTTCATTGTTCAGTCACTACCGACAAACTTTACCCTAACCCATGTTCATCAATATTGTTGATTTATTAATTTGATGTACAGGTACGCTCACACAGTATTGGAAATGAATGCTATGAAACAGAATGAGTCAAGAAATCTTGGTCTGTTTACATTTGACAGTGATGTATTTGATTCAATTTTGATTCATATCTGTTACCAACATCAGCAGATATAAAACCTAATATGATATATTCAATGACATCTGTAAAGTAACTAATAATATAATAACTAAGAACATAATAACATATTTACAATAACAAGTAAATAACGTCAATGAGAGACCCTCCCAGCGAGGAGTGAGTGTGTGATGACGTCCTCGTCGCGTGTCCTCAGACTCTAAGCGCGAGTGCGTGGATGAGTTCGGGAAGCAGCCCAACCGACGCGTGGAACACGACGGCGACCAGATCTGCACCACGGAATACTCCAAAATCCCCCCGCTGGAGAACGGAGAGGTGAGGTCGTCCACCCTCTCGCCGCCACGCCCTCACACGAGATCAGGGCGGCGAACGCTGCGGCTCGTAGGGCTGGGCGATATTGCAAAAAATCTTATCACGATTATTTTTTTGATATTGATCGATGTCGATATTAATCACGATATATGATTTGATACTGCTGCAGCCTGAAGAAACTAGAGTGTTCATTAGTTAAACCGTACTTTTTTGTTTATAACCATATTTGTGATAAGGGAACATTTAATCACATTTAAATATAAACATTTAACTTCAAAAACGTGTTTTATCTGCTTCCAACAGAACAATATAAGGTAGCTTGCCTTGTAACCTATGAACCTATGAAAAAAAATATATATATATATTTTTTTTTTTACTTTATTTTTATTTATTTTTAATATCGAGCATTTATGTCTAATGCTTATCGTCGTAATCAACGTGAGTTTTATCGCGATTAATAATCGTAATCGAATTATTGCCCAGCCCTAGCGGCTCGCGCTATTTACGATTGTCATCCGAAATGCTACAACGCTAACTCCGACCGGCGCCCTTCCAGATCGTGGTGTCTCTGATCAACGGACGGCCGGGCTCCAGCAACTTCACCTACTCCCCGGTGCTGAGGGACTTCACCAAGGCCACCAACATCCGCCTGCGCTTCCTCCGCACCAGCACCCTGCTGGGACACCTGATCTCCAAGGCCCAGCGCGACCCCACTGTCACCCGCAGGGTGAGACACACGCGCCCCCCCCGCTACGCTCACACCCTGGTGTCGCCCCCCGGCAGCTTAGCTAGTCACCCTCCGCGTAGAGCCAGGAAGGGTGATGACGCACACGCACACACGTGCATGCGCGCACACACACGCACGCACGCACGCACGCACGCACGCACGCACGCACGCACGCACACACACACACACATATACACACATATATACACATATGCACACATATACACACACATAGACACACAAACACACACTGCACTCAGCTTTCACATTCCTTTTGTATTGACTTAATTGCCATATCCGTCTGTCCAGTCATCCCAATAAAATTGCCTTAGCTGAGAATGCATCCACTGGTTTGGACAGAGAACACCTCAGAAGTCAGGGAAGGTTTTCGGCTCACTCCATTTACCAGTATACTTTTATTAACGCTGTTATTTAAATGAAATTTCACTAATCTTGAACGTGACGTGAATTCAACCGCACATGAACTCTCTTACTCTGTCTCTCATGTACAACGACGATATCATAAACACGGTCCAGCCCTTCCCTCAAGGTACACATGGATTACGACGGCGTCTCGTTTCCCAGGGCCTGTCTGCTCCGGTGTGAGCGATACGACTAATGGGCCGATAAGATTTTCTCTTTTTAATGTATCCCCGGTGATAACCAAAGCTCCTCAACATTTTCCACAGTACTACTACAGTATCAAAGACATCAGCGTTGGTGGACGCTGTGTGTGTCACGGCCATGCACAGGAATGCGGTGTGCGGGGCCAGGGCATCTCCAACAGGTGAATATACCTCTTGGTTGAAGCAGATGAAGTCGATGGGATGGCTGTCTGGGGATTTAGCAGCACTTTGTTTGTTTGACAAATAAAATGTAGTTGACGTTACTTATTTCCTATTTCATCCCGTAAGGGGGAGCCTCGCGGGATGACATATGAAATAATTAATGTCTAGTACATTTTATTTGTAGAGGAATCTCAGTGAATATCAGTTACGGTCTAGAAAGGTTTAGGCGAGCCAAAGGGTAAGGAAATATTATCCTTAATTATTAAGCCAGAAACTTCTGGGGAAGATAGCAGAAAGTGCGATCACTCCTTGTAGGGACTATATAAGGAGGGAAATGGGTGCCATTGCGAATAATGTAGCCAAATTAGGCTATATCAACCAACAAGCTGAACTGGAGTGAGTTAATTCATGGGGCATGCACTGATCTTTGAGGCAGATATAAACATAAACAGATATTTAGTCCAAACAATGACATAACACACAATCACTATGGGAGTGTTGAGGTACATGGCGCTGTCCTCGGCTTGTTGACGTTGACTTCATGCAGGAACAGGAATAAAGAGGGAGATCACTGTGGTGATTTCAAAATCGAAAGATCCTACCGATAGAGAAGGTAGGATAAGACAAATGGCCTCGTGTGTGTTTATTTCTAAGAGTTCGACATTATAAAAATGTATAGCAACAGGGCGGATTCTTTGAGTCCATCTGATTATTGCTTGCAGTGATGTCACCTTCTGTCTAGAGTCCAAGAGGTGAGATTTCTGTGTGGTCTCGATAAAGGCAGACAGTCATCATGACACATGGACCTCATGAACCGCCCTTTGATAGCAGCACAGACTGTGAAATGAGGATTTCTCTCATGCCACTGCTATTACGGCGTTAACCAAATGACTGTTTCGCCGGCAAGCTTTTCCATTGAGAACCCGAGAGAGCGTTGCCATCTAATGACTACGTTCCCCATAACCCCTCCTGATTTCATCTCCCTTATACCTGAGGGAGCTCTGCTGATCGGTGAGTCACTCCCGGTGTCCATGCCTCTCTCTCCTCCCCAGACGGCATTGCGAGTGCACACACAACACGTGCGGCGAGTCCTGTGATCGCTGCTGCCCGGGCTTCAACCAGAGGGCGTGGCGCGCTGCCACCGCAGACAGCCCCAACGCCTGCCAGCGTAAGTCAGCGCCTAGCGGGGTTGTCCGACTGGGAAACCCCCCCCCTCCTCGTGTCTGTCTTTCCCGTTAAAAGGACCAGGTGTTGGATCTTGCGTGTGTAGATTTAACAGTAAAAAAAGGAAGCAAAGATAATGGCGCAAATGTCCTTTCAGAAGTCTTTTGTTTTTGTTTGCATGATGTCCACTCATGCCGCTCCCGTTGCCTTTTTATGATTAAAGTTTGTTTATGGTTATAGCTAACATACGTTTATGATTGTTATGTCTCAACACAGGTAGCGCACGCTTCAGTGCGCTTAGTGGGCTAGCTTGACTAGGCTGCAGTTCACTTACCAGCCAAAGGGGGCAATAATGAGAAGGGATTTCTGATTATTACCACGATTACCTCAACGTAGCCTGATATCAGCAGACCAAACCGCAAATGCATATTAGTCTGAAACCTCTCAGTACATTTTCAATTTCCATGGCCGTTATCGGACCTACAAACATTCAGAGTAACGAAACGAAACGCTCCTACTGTGAGCATAATAAATTAAAGCCAATAAAACAAATAAGATAACTGTTCGAGATTAACAGCAGTAATATGGAGTCAGCATATCTTCCATCTCTTTACATGGCGGCATCTGTAGAAGGGGAGCTCCTCGCACTCTCCCCCTCACACTCAAACCCCCGCATTCAGCGCAGACTAAATATACAAAGAACGAATGGCAAATGTAGCGAATTAAAAGTATATAAAAAATATATGCAGGTATGAAAGTACTCGTTCCTTAGGAAAATCCAATCTTTACTCATGTGCGTTACTTGTAAAGCCTTACAACCCACCCCTGCCGACGTGTCGTTGAGCGGCAGAAAGGCCGGTACACTTGCGGTGCGTCTCAACAGCAGAGTTCGCCCCGGGACAAGAGCTTGTTTATTTACTTTATTCATCTGTCTAACCAGTCGTCCAGCCACACTGACAACCAGTTAGTCATGCAGCCAGGTCAGACAACCGTGCCGGCCCCCCCACAACCATCCTCCTAGCCCCACCCCCTTGCCTGATGCAGATCTTCAACGCCGAAATCCCCCACCCCCCCCATGCCAGCCCTATCCAACCCCCCCCATCCGACCAGCCAAACTCCTGTCAGATGGAATATAATGACTTTGGACGTGTGACAAGATCCTATTCCTCATACCTCGAGATGCTGAAATCCGAGCATCATGTCGGCAAACCGAGACCCAAAACAAACAAAACGAAAACACACAGCGAGGGAGTGGGCGAGTGAGCTAGAGATAATGCAGTCATTTGGACACTCAGTGAACCGTGTGGAGGGTGGGGTGTAAGAGCAACATGGGGCTGAGGTCGGTCGTACAGTACGAGCTGTATGTGGTTGGCAGGAAGGGAGGCCATTTTGTTTGGGCCATTATCTTTGCAAGAATTATGGACTCCTCTTGTGTGTGCTGTTACCCAACACACGGTTTCGTCACGTCTCTTCCAGCAAGAATTACACTTAAAGTGTTTAAATGGCTGAGCTAAGCAGCAATGAATTATACGGATAAAAAAACAAAACAGTGTTTGTCTCTCTCTCTTTCTGTGTTTGTGTGTGTCTTTGTTTGTGTGTGTGTGTGTGTGTGTGTGTGTGTGTGTGTGTGTGTCGGGGGTTTCCTCCACAGCTTGCCAGTGTTTCTCCCATGCGTTCGACTGTTATTATGACCCCGAGGTGGAGCGGCGGGGGGCAAGTTTAGACTCCTCCGGCGGCCACGGTGGTGGGGGCGTGTGCATCGGCTGCCAGGTATGGAAGTCTGTCAAGTCCCAACGGATTCTGCTCCTCGGCAGTGTGTGTGTCTGTGTGTGTGTGTGTGTGTCTGTGTGTGTGTGTGTCTGTGTGTGTGTGTGTGTGTGTGTGTGTGTGTGTGTGTGTGTGTGTGTGTGTGTGTGT
>NC_082389.1:5991781-6109281 GCF_031168955.1 Gadus macrocephalus
TCAGCGTGGGACGTTCTTGTCGATGTCCAGTTACCGCTGGGCGGATTCTGTTTTATTAGTGGGCCCATGATGTTGGCAAACATTCGGTCTTTGAGGTCAGGGTTTGAGCCGAGTAAGGAACAGAAGTTGCCAAAAGTCGTTTAGCAGTGTTCTTTATAAACTAGGGACTGGGTCAGGGCAAGAGTTAATGATTTGGAGCATGGAATCTCTTCCCTCATCAATACTGCCCCCAGTCCGACAGCACTATCTATAAATACATCCCTCACACGTACACGACAATTATTCAAAATACTTTTACAGAAACATTCAAGAAAGATCTTTGACTTGACCAATGCTATTTATCAACTATACCTCCCTCGGTGTTCAATGTATTCTCTGCTTCCATTGATCTATCAGCACGGATGCCCGTGACCGTAACGGTGATCAGTGTGTCTCCTCTGTTGTGAGCAGAGTGTGTCTGCGACTTCCGGGGGACGGTCAGCAACGTGTGTGACGCTTCGGGACGCTGCCTGTGCAGCCAGGGGGTGGAGGGGGCATACTGTGAGCGGTGCCGGCCCGGACACCATTCCTACCCCCGCTGCCAGGGACAGGGTGAGAGACGCTTCTGACCGCGGCTGAAGCTACGTTTTAACCTAGAAAATGCACTTCCTGTTGTGTAAAGTGAGGTTATGTTTTAATGCGTCTACATAGTTAAAGATCTAAGAAAATGATGAATAGCTTAAATCAAGGGTAAAGATTTTGAACAGAGTTCGGAAGTGTAAGGCACCACTCTCCTGCGAGAGGCAGGGTGAGAGAGACGGTTCTGACCACAGCCACAGCTACGTTTTAAAATATGCTAAAATAAAGAGTCTGCAGATGACTGTCAGGTGTGCAAAGAGAGTCAATGGGGGCTCGGGGGGGCTTGGCACAGATATAGATCAAATAAAACCCTGGCGTAGACTTTGTCTGCGATATGAATGCATTCCCATTAGATTGAAGCCTCAACCTTCCCTCCCTGCCTCTCTCTCCCTCTCTCTCTCTCTCCCCCCAACCTTCCCTCCCTGCCTCTCTCTCTCTCTCTCCCCCCCCCCCCCCCCTCAGAGTGTCGGTGTGATGGGGCCGGGGCGGCTGACCCCCCCGCCTGCGACCCGACCGGCCGATGCCTCTGCCTCGGCAACTACGCCGGCGAGCGCTGCGACCGGTGTGCTCAGGGTTACTATGGTTACCCGGACTGTGCTGGTGAGTCGATGCTCCCCCCCCCCCCCATAGAGTGCCCAATATATCAGTGCCCCGACACACATGCGCTTGAAGCCTAGACCATTCAATGTATCACAGTTACCGTGTGAAAAAAGGCTTATTCACCTCATGTGTGTTTCCCCCCTGTGCGTCCCGTGCTCTCTACCCAGCCTGCCAGTGTTTACGGGAGGGCTCCTACGGGGACTCGTGTGACCACGTGTCCGGCCAGTGTCTGTGTAACCCTGGGGTGGCCGGCCAGAGGTGTGATCGATGCGCTGGATGGGGGCCTCAGTTCCCCCAATGTGAAAGTAAACCCACCGCGACGTTTACAGCCCTAAACAACAGCAGCTCGTCTTGATTAACCTGTGAAAAGTGGAGCATGTGGTCAAGTGAATCGCAATTAGGAGGGCATTGCATTGACCCTTCCAGAGTTAGGGGTTTGATTCCCAGTGCTAAGAATGCATGCGCTCGTGCTATGACACATTGATGAAAAAGCTCACAGAGTACGATTCATCCTGCTGCATGAATTCTCACTTCATTATGGATCCCAGTGTCTCACCTCGTCTGTTTACACCCATCCTTTCTCTCCAGCCTCCATAAGACAGTGTAACCCTGCAGGCTCAGATGTCAGCCATCCTCAAACGGTAGGTCTATTAATACCCACCCTTAATCACGCCTTGTATTGTGCGAGTTGCCAGAGTTACAGCCCAGACAACACATGGCGGTGTGGGGCCTCTGGGTGTGGACGGGGCACCCGGCTGATAAACGCCCGGCGCTGCCAAACCTTCATCCGGCGCGCTGTACCACAGGGTCTGCTTTTGTTGTCCTCGGAAGTCATCAAGGAAGCCTTTTTTAATTTGGTGAAATCACAACAGACATGCTACTTCCTATGTGATTCCGGATGTTTTTTAGAAACAGCTTTTTAATTTCCCAATTGCCATGGCTACAATTGTATATGTATGTATATATATATATAAACACTTTTTCTCTCGTCCATTATGTCATCATTGTCCATTATCTCTCTTAACACTATATGTACTCTCATTCAGGGCAAGAGGCATATAGGGTGTGTGTGTGTAGGGTGTGTGTGTGTGTGTGTGTGTAGGGTGTGTGTGTGTGTGTGTGCAAACATGTCATTGCGTTTATTCATTGGGATTGACCGATTTTCGATTAAATTTGCCAACCCAGCCAACTCGTAACATTACTTCACGTCACATATGTAGCCGTAGTAATACCTCAGACCACCCATTTACAAAAAAGATTGAAGTCTCCTTAACGTCAATGCACGTGTACTGCTGAGTTGAAGCCGTACAGTGTACGCTATTTAAAAACAATTAAAAATTATAAGCTTATTGTGGAGGGCACAATTTCGATTTTGAATTCCATGCAATGAATTGATCAGCCCTACATTCCAGTCTGAATGATGGATTGTCGTTTCTCTTCCTACCCTGGCAGGGCCCTTGTCGCTGCCTAGCCAACGTAGAGGGAACCTTCTGTGGCCGGTGTAAACCGCTCTACTGGAAACTGACCATGGACAACCCCGAGGGCTGCACAGGTAGGAGGCCAGCAGCACTGAGCCGTCAGGAGGGAGGTCTCTTCATTCAGGGGCTTCAAAGAACGGGACACGTCTGTCAAGATACTTGATACTGCAGAAGTTCAGCCCGAGGAGCTGCGTCGGAACTTCGGAAGTTCCTTCTTCTTCACGACCCAGCTCCAACCGAATGGGAATTATTTATACATCAGAGGGAAAATATTATATACTTCCCAGTTCCGGAAGTTGTTTTAGGAAAAAAGCGCAAGACCTGAATCGATTATGCAACTAGACTCTATCCCATTTCTAACCCTTCCCCCTTCACCTTCCCCTTCCCCCTTCCCCTTACCCCTTCAAAACAAGGGGGAGGGGTTAGGGGAAGGGGTAAGGGGTAGAAATAGGATTGGGCCTTAAAGTCATTTAAACACATTTTAGTTGCTGCGTGGAATGTGGTTCAGAGTTTTATCTAGCGTCACTAATCCATTTCCCCCAATACCTTTACAAAAATTCGTAACATACCTTCAATTGAATTGTGTGATGATTAACCGGCCTAGAAGTTGAACAAAAACAGAAAGTAAAACATGGCAGCCCACTTGCAGCCCACCGTTTTAGCCGTCATTTCCCTGTTAAGGCCGATATATGCTCTGTTTTAGACGTAACGCGTAAGCACGTAAGATACATAACCCCCCCTTGCGCGGTAAAATATCCCCCCTTACGTGCTTAAGTGCGTCGCCCAAAATTCCTGACTATGCGACTAAAACACTACGGCCCTACGCAGCTCGCAAAGACTGTGATTGGCCAGCTAACCACATCCTTTCAGGAGTCTCACATTTCCGGTCTTCGACTCAACCTTAACATCGTTCAGAGTGTGGAAAAAGACCGCTAACCTAAACTTAGCTACTGCTACTCTCGTCGAAAATACTGGAAGTGCATAAATATAAACAAGCCAGCGATTTCCACTTCCACGCCCACAGATTCGTTCGTTGCTCCCCCTACTGTTCTGGCGGAGAATCCCCTTGCAACACGCGCAATCCTTAAGGAACCTTAAAGGAACCGTAAATCAAAACTTGTCTAAAACAAGTCCCTTGTGTAAATTACGTGCTTACGTCTCTGCGTCTAAAACGACCCTAAATCGGCCTTTAGCCGTTGGTTCCCTGACGCTATTTGTGTTCTCCAGCTGCGCTACGCCTCAGTGGCGCTCTGTAGCGCGGCGGACGGTAGATCTCCTCCCTCTCTCACCCGGGAGGATGTGTCAACATACCCCTGTCAACGGCTCCCAGGGCGCCCCCGGGGGAGGCCTGAAACATACTAATACAGGCAAACACTGGTTGGCTGATTGCTACAGGGAGCAGTATTCAGACGAGTGGGGGCCTCAAGGCTCCTGGGAAACGGCAAAAAGAAACGTATATTAAATATTTAATGCATAAAAAATGTAATGTTGCTGTCCCCATAGACTGTGTAGCCCCTCAACAACCACAACAACAATAACAGCAACTCTATCGACAGCATCGGCGAAAAAACAAAATAGTAGTGCTCCTTCGTCTTATCTTCGAGATCGGAAAACCTAACGAGTGGGAGAGTGGACACGCTGCTGCTGCTGCTGCTGCCATTATGCAGGCGAGACAGGGAACAACCTGAGGCTTTGTCCAGATACCCGTCTACTGTTACAGCTCTGCTCCGGAACACCGCAAGAATGTTATCACCGGCGGCCTGTCAGGAACTCCACCGCGGAAGGAGCCAGAAGAAAAGACCACCTTCGTAATAACCCAGGAATGCCCTTCTGTGTGGCGGACTGCGGCCCGGAGTTTGCACAGAGTTCTGCTTTTTTGTTTTATTCCGATTTTGTGGCAGGCGTTGTGGGTTGTGACATCTAACCAGAGGGGCTTTGATGTGCATGGGTAACCGGGGTAGGAGGTTATGAGCTGTCGCTTTTCACCCGTGAATGTGAGAGAAGTCTGTAATCAGACGCCCATTCACAGCGGAAGGGCCCTATTAAGCATGCACACACACACACACACACACACACACACACACACACACACACACACACACACACACACACACACACACACACACACACACACACACACACACACACACACACACACACACGTGCACACACCTCTGGATTTAACTTTGTTGCCTCTCTCTCCCACTCTCCCCCTCTCTCTCCCTCTCTCTCCCTCTCCCCCTCTCTCTTCCTATCTCCCCCTCTCTCTCCCTCTCTCCCCCTCTCTCCCCCTCTCTCTCCCTCTCTCCCCCTCTCTCCCTCTCTCCCTCTCCCCCTCTCTCCCCCTATCTCCCTCTCTTTCCCTCTCTCTCCCTCTCTCTCCCTCTCTCTCCCTCTCTCCCCCTCTCCCCCTCTCTCTCCCTCTCTCTGTTCCCCCTCAGAGTGCATGTGTGATTTGAAAGGGACCCTGAGTGGTGTGGGGGAATGCCAGCAGGTGAGTCGGCCGGCCAGGTCTTTACAGAATAGAGGCCACTATAACCATTTGTTGAGTAACAAAACGACGATTGAATGAATGTCCAAATAAATAAATAGAAAAAGTAAATATATAACCAAACCATCCATGGGTTCCCCCCCTCCAGAAGAGCGGACAGTGCCACTGTAAGCCGCACACGTGCGGGCCGTCCTGTGACACCTGTAAGGAAGGCTTCTACCTGCCGCAGAAGAGGAACTACTTTGGCTGTCAAGGTACTCCAACGCTAGTCGGCAGCGGGGCTGGTGGGAGGTACAGCCTCCCCAGTGATGGGATATGAAGGTTTAGGCCCAATCCCATTTCTACCCCTTACCCCTTCCTCATACCCCTCCCCCTTGTTTTGAAGGGGGAAGGGGAAGGGGGGAGGGGTAAAGTGTAGAAATGGGATTGGGCCTTAGGTCCAATCCCATTTCTACCCCTTACCCCTTCCCCTTACCCCTCCCCCTTGTTTTGAAGGGGGAAGGGTAAGGGGGAAGGGGGCAGGGGTAAGGGGAAGGGGTAAGGGGAAGGGGTAAGGGGTAGAACTGGGATTGGGCCTTAATCAAAGTACTACTTTGAGTGACAATATTGAACCAACAATATAGCTGCTGGTGAAAAAATAATCATCAAAATAGTGAGTCGGATATTTAACATGTCTGAAGTGTGAAGTGTGTTTTGGTTAGAAGTAGCAACTTAAGAATTATAAATCAGCTTATCCAACATAAGAAAACCGAAGAATACAAGCCTTAACAGATGGTCCCTGAATCAATACAGACGCTCCTAATAACTAACTAGCTAACTAATCATCCGTTCAAAGACCATTGACTCAGTCTAACTTTATCATATATTATCTAATAATTAACCCTATCCGTTCCCTGATAGGCTGTGAGTGTGACGTGGGCGGAGCTACCAGCATGGCCTGTGACTTTGGGTCCGGCCAGTGTCGCTGTCGGAAGAACATAGTCGGCCGAACCTGCTCTCTGTAAGCAACCCCTTTGTTTTCACATGCTTTATGACATCACGTTGCGTCATCCCCATCACTCGAGTTGTCATGGTGACGACAGGCACATCGTATCAACAACACGATACGACTCTCGCGCCTCAACGTTCACCCCCGTGTCTCTCAGGCCGGCTCCGAGCCACTACTTTCCCAGCCTGCACCAGCTGAAGTATGAGGTGGAGGACGGCGTCACCCCCAATTCCCGGCCAGTGCGCTTCGGGTTCGAGCCCCGGGTGTTCCCCGGGTTCAGCTGGAGGGGCTATGCCGTGCTCTCCCCGGCACAGGTGGGTGTGGTTCTGACTTTTTAGGGGGGCGGGGCCAGTAGGGGCTTGACTCCCTGCTGAAAGATACTGGGTTCGAGACACAATGGCTACACCTCAGACCTGCAGGCATTCTAGAGCAAGATGCATCCCCCTACCTGCGTCTTCACAACATGTATTTTGAATCGGCAAACCAAAAGATCTCTGTTTCGTTCTCATGGCTCCACTATGACCTCTCTGGTGGGACAACCACTGCTGGGGGAGGGTAAAACGAGGCACTGATTGGTTCTGCTTGAGATTTGAATGCTCGATGGAAAAGTCGCCACTGGCACCAAGTTGTTAACGTCTCGTCGACATTGCCATTTTAATGGCAATTAATTTCGAATTTTGAATTTTAGCTAAAAGCCTTTAGTGTTCTTCAGAATACATTCGTAATAATGCCACTATATGTACTTGACCACATGTGGTCAAATCCAACCGGTATATCAGTATCGGCGATAATCGAACCCCTTTTTCTTTCAAACTTCTCTGAAACCGCCCCACTTTTCTTCTGTGTTTTCCTCTTTGCTGTCATTCCACCACGGTGGCTGTGGCTGTGCCAGGTCTTCTTCTATAGTGCTCTATATCACTGTCTCTCCTCAGCCAGAGGTGGTCCTACCCCTGGTCGTAGGCTTCCCTGGCCCTTTCCTCATTGTAATGCGCTACGCCTACGCCAACGCCAGCCTCCGCCCAGCCAGCAAGCAGGCGACGCGGGTCCGTGCCAGCGTGCTGGTGGTGGACGAGGCAGGCTCTCAGGCCTGCTGCGACTGTAAGTCAGGGCCTCTCTTCCACCCCCCTCTAGTCATCTTCCCCCTTGTCTTGTCTCCGCCTCTATCGGGTGTTTAGTAATCAGCTCACTCCTCCTTAACATCTTTTGGTTTTACTGCTTGGCTTGCGCGTTTTTTAAACGTCTAACCTGCCTTAACCTGCGCCTTCTTCAAAGTGTCCGTCCGTCACCTCCCCTCCCCCCCCCCCCTCCCTCTCCACTCCCTCTCTCTTTCCATAAACCCGGCTGTGTGTGTCCCCCCCCCCTTGTCTCTGCAGAGTGATGTCAGAGTGAAAGTGCATGTTGAGGGGAGGGAGGCGAGGGAGAGCTGGTACCGGCTGGTGCTGCGCTACTCTAACCCCAGTGGGTCCAGTGTGACCGGTACGGTGGAGGCCACCGGTATCAGGGCCGCCCCAGGTAAGGCCGACCAGGTCTCAGGGTGGGGGTCAAGTGTGCATGCACACACACAAGGTACGCAGACACACACATACGTACACACACAAATACGTGTGGTGTGTGATATGCACACAACCCTGTCTAACATTGAAATGCAAGCACAAACGTGCACACATGCACACACACACACACACACACACACACACACACACACACACACACACACACACACACACACACACACACACACACACACACACACACACACACACACACACACACACACACACACACATGCAAACAACCATGCACACCACACACGCATATGTACTGACATCACGTTTTTAGGCCCAATCCCATTTCTACCCCGGACCCTTACCCCTTCCCCTTACCCCTCCCCCTTGTTTTGAAGGGGTAAGGGGAAGGGGGGAGGGGTAACGGGTAGAAATGGGATTGGGCCTAAAAACGTGATGTCAGTTTAAAGTCATTTAAACACATTTTGGGCAGTTGCTGCGCTGAATGTGGTTCAGAGTTTTATCTAGCGTCACTAATCCATTTCCCCCAATACCTTTACAAAAATTCGTAACATACCTTAAATTGAATTGTGTGATGATTAACCGGCCTAGAGCCTGTGCTAGCTCGCTGTGTTCAGCCGAGCTCCGGCCCTGGGACCGAGGGTAGCTTTCTGAAGGGGTCTGTTGGCTGGCTGTTGTGCCACAGGGTCCCAGCAGAGCCAGGAGGTGGTGTTCCCCGCCGGCCCCGGCCCGGCCTTCCTCACCGTCCCCGGGGACGGCTTCGCCCAGCCCTTCGTCCTCACCCCCGGGAACTGGTTCATCCACATCCGGGCTCAGGGAGTGCTGCTGGTGAGAGGCAAACATACACGCACACGCACGCATGCAGGCCAAACGCACACACTCATACACATGCGAACAGACACACATGCACACACACACACACACGCGCGCACACACATGCACTCACGCACGCACTCATATACACACACAAGGGCACGCGCATACAAACACACATGTGCACATTCATGCATGCACACATGCACACACATGCACACACACACACACACACACACACACACACACACACACACACACACACACACACACACACACACACACACGCACACGTACGCAGACACATGCACGCACGCACGCACGCACTCATATACACACACAAGGGCACACGCATACAAACACACATGTGCACATTCATGCATGCACACAAACACACACACGCACACACTCGCATACACACACACACACACACACACACATTACAGAAGAGCAGAACTTTTATTTTGTGAAGCTATTTTAAACCAACTATGAAAGTCAGAGCATTACAAACAGTATATTAACTTAAGCTATCGACTTTTTTCTAAACTGATACAGAACACCAGGGAATAGTCGATCATTAACTCACAATCAATCCGCTGCAGAATAACTCACTCCGAGAAACCACTGAGGGGAGAGTGATGCAGGTTCACCAGACGTGCCTGGACTAAATGGGGTTTCTGTTTCCCCGTGTAGGATTACCTGGTGTTGCTGCCCAGAGACTTCTACCAAGCTCCGCTGCTCCAGGACAAGATCACCCAGCCCTGCAATTACTCACCCAGTCCAGACGGAGACACCAAGTACGTCTACGCACTTTCCATTGCATGGTTATAGACAGGCCGAACACAGAATGATTAAACCACTGGGACTGCAGCACTTACTGCACTTTATGTCATTAACACTTCTAAATAGGTTAATTAGTGTAAGGTGAGGTCGTTGTTGGCATTGTACAAATTTGTTGAAATTAAAATTTGTAAAATACTAAAGAAATATATTTATATTTATGTATTTATTTATTTATATTTTTGGGGGACTATTATGCCGCTTTTCCACTGCATGGTACCAGCTCGACACGACTCAACACGACTCGACTCAGCTCGCATTTTTTGCGTTTCCACCGCGGTACCATGGTATCTGGTACCTGAAGTGGCTGCTTTTTCTAGTACCTACTCGCTCTAGGTTCCAAGCGAGCTGAGCCGATGCTAAAAGGTGACGTCGGCAGACGGCCGGCGACTGATTGGCCAGAGAGTGTGACGAAGTCACGAGAGCGACATGGCAACCATGCTGGTAACATCCATAGCAGCGCCGCAGCCAACATGTTCCACTTCTCCAACTTCTTCAACATGCCAGCTAATAATAGTAATGTGATCGATGTCCTCCATTGTTGTTATGTGGGTTTTGTCCATGTGTGGGTTGCGTATGTGTTGTTTGCGTCGCGTACACAAATACGTCACTGCCCTTTCACGCAGCCGACCCCGCCCACGTCCAGGAGGTACTTTTTGCGGTGGAAAAGCACCCGTGCTGCTACCGTGTCGAGTCGTGTCGTGTCGAGTCGTGTCGAGTCGAGCTACATGTGCGGTGGAAAAGCGGCATTAGACCTGTAAATTTCACCTTAACCTTGTATGTTTGGACATTCTGATCATTGAAACTCTATGTCTTTCTCTTTCTTTCTCTCTCTGCGTGTCTCTCGCTCTATATCGGTCTCTCTCTCTCTCTGTCTCTCTGTGTCTCTATGTCTCTCTCCCTCCCCTGTCTCTGCCTCTGTGTGTCTCCCTGTGTCTCCCTGGTTCACTCCCCTCTCTCTGTGTGTCTCTCTGTGTCTCCCTGGTTCACTCCCCTCTCTCTGTGTGTCTCTCTGTGTCTCCCTGGTTCACTCCCCTCTCTCTGTGTGTCTCTCTGTGTCTCCCTGGTTCACTCCCCTCTCTCTCTGTGTGTCTCCCTGTGTCTCCCTGGTTCACTCCCCTCTCTCTGTGTGTCTCCCTGAGTCTCCCTGGTTCACTCCCCTCTCTCTGTGTGTCTCCCTGTGTCTCCCTGGTTCACTCCCCTCTCTCTGTGTGTCTCCCTGTGTCTCCCTGGTTCACTCCCCTCTCTCTTTGTGTCTCCCTGTGTCTCCCTGGTTCACTCCCCTCTCTCTGTGTGTCTCCCTGTGTCTCCCTGGTTCACTCCCCTCTCTCTGTGTGTCTCCCTGTGTCTCCCTGGTTCACTCCCCTCTCTCTGTGTGTCTCCCTGTGTCTCCCTGGTTCACTCCCCTCTCTCTGTGTGTCTCCCTGTGTCTCCCTGGTTCACTCCCCTCTCTCTGTGTGTCTCCCTGGTTCACTCCCCTCTCTCTGTGTGTCTCCCTGTGTCTCCCTGGTTCACTCCCCTCTCTCTGTGTGTCTCCCTGAGTCTCCCTGGTTCACTCCCCTCTCTTTGTGTCTCCCAGCTGTCTGCTGTATAAGCATGTGGGGATGAACGGCTTCAGCTGGGTGCTGGGCTCCCAGGGCCGGCTCTCATCCCGGGGGGGCCGCCGGAGGAGGCAGGCCCGCGTCCGCCGGCTCTCCCCAGAGCACCCCCCCATGGCCACGCTCAGCGGGAGACAGGTAGCGCAGAGGGGGAGACACTCACACAGTCACACAGTCACACACACCAACATTCACATGCAGTGAGACAGGAAAACACACAGACACACAGTTAAAGAGGTACACACACACACGCAAGCACGCACGCACACACAAACGCATGCACAGACGCACGCACGCACGCACACTCACTTACACGCCGGAACACGTACATGTAGTCAGAAAAACAAACACACGCACACACATACACACAAACACAGACGCTCACACGAAAGGTTGATTGTTTGATTAAACTGTTGTTCAATGTGTGTCGATGTTTGATTTGTAGTGCATCGACGTGGAACTGTCAGGCAGATGTGTCCCATTCCTGAAAAACAATCCACACCCTTATTTTGCAATCGGGAACACGTCTTGAACAGTTTGGTGGTCTTAGTGATGTGAAACAGTCGATGGTACACCTCATCCTGTGTGTGTGTGTGTGTGTGTCTCTCTTGTCTAGTCCACGCTGCAGCTGAACCTGCGCGTGTCCCGTCCCGGTCCGCACGCCGTGGTCCTGGAGTACGCGAGCGAGGCGGACATGGTCCAGAACGTGAACCTGGTCCTCACGGGCCACTCCAGCGACCAGATTCAGGCCCGGGCCAACATCTACAGCTGCTCCTACAGGTAGGACGGCCGGGAACGCTGTGGACCTGCTCTTGGTTTCCGTATACGTTATACATTGCTCTTATCCGATGGCTCACTTTATACTCTTACCTTTTTGTAATTAATAAGGACCGCCCTCTCATGGAGAATGTACGCTTTTATGACATAAGCGGTCTAAATATATCAGCCTTTAGCGCTGAACCTGTGATAAACACAGTCTTTGGCAAAGTTACACTTTGTTGTTTCTGTTGTTATTCCAATGAATCCATACGCTTGGAACTTTTCAATTTTACCTAATAAAAATGTATGCTCATAGAAATGAGCATAAAAAATAATATATATGTATTATTAGTCTCTCAGGCATCTCAGGTCTCGTAGAAACCCCATCATGTTATTTTAAATTGACCCTTAAAGTGGCAATCTTGAAGGTTTTCCTGTAAATAATCTGTTAACTATCGCAAAATGAGGAGGTAACACAATGGTGAGCCTACGGCCCTCTGATGAAATCCCTTGCATTTGCAGTATAATTAACGCTACAAACTGGGGGTCACTCTTTGTATCTCTGGGAGAATACTACTGGTTATTGCCAAAGGTGTTACTAATGGGAAGGCACCAGAAACCTTGAGATTCCCACTTGAATAAACTGGTTATTTTACTCCGTACCGCCGCAGTTTCCTGTGTCGGAGCGTGGCGGTGGGCGGCAACAGCCGGGTGGCGTTCCTACAACTGGAGCACCGCAACGAAATTCTCCTGCACGCCTCCTCCGCCAACTTCCTGCTGGTAGGACACCCTGCGGCTCGGATCAGCGATGGGAACGTCGTGGTTATGTTCCTTCCTTCGGGGGTTGATTATGTATCCGATGACGTGTTTGGTGTTTCTGCCCTCCTCCCTGTAGTTCAAGGTGTACGCGGTGCCCGCGGAGGACTTCTCCATGGACTACGTACAGCCCAGAGTCCTCTGTGTCTCTGTCCACGGCCGCTTCACTGAAGACAGGTACGTCTGGTCTCAGTCTGACTGTAGGTCCGTTCCATGCTCCATGAATGAACCAGCCTCCGTTTACCCATGTTTATACGTTAGAAATATCTAGATTGTGCAACCATTTTTTTTAATTTAGATCATAGATAAAATCCATCAATCTTTCGACGATTGATTGAGTTTCCACGGTCATTATTATACGTCGCAGTTCGGATTCTGCTCTCCGATAATAGCAAACCATACCATGTGAAGGGGGAGATCTGAAAAATAGGCGGGGTTAGGCTTGGACAGTGAGCGATTGCCTTGGCGTTGTTATTGTTGTGAAGGGTTAGCAGCAACAGCTGTGTTCCAGGTATGAGTGTGTGCATTCCTCTGGCCCACACGGGTCACTCACCTGAGGCTGTTGCATCTTGAGGTCGACCCCACACACGATAGTGTGTGATATAGATTCAATTCAGACATTATCTTAAAAGTGAAACTGTGAATTGAACAAGGGAGTGGGAAGTGGAGCAGGAAAATGTGAATGAGATCATACTGATTAATCCTGAGGCATGCATGCCTGCCTGTGACGTGTGTACTCCTGTACATTCACAAAAGTCTACCATACTCAATCGGGTGTCAGGGCGGATTAGGGATATTGGCCGATTAATGCTGTTTCATAGAGAAGGTCACAACCTCCGGCCGGCACCTGACCTCCACCGCTAATGAGTCACATTGTTCTGTACTGTAGCCAAGCTGTGCCTTCAAAGGCAGGCTTAGAGATGAACTTCGAGACGTTTCAACCTGGACCCTATTTTCCCATAATTTTGAGGCTAGGGGACGAATGCGGAAGAGAATTTCTTAAATTGGCTAATTATCAAGGGAGAATGCCGCAGCTGTAATCCACGAAATCGTATCCTTTGGGGGCAATAGCACACTGCCAATGTACGTCCTTTGAAGGGGATTGTCAAAATAAGTGTCTGACATGATCGAAAGGTTTACTTCAGAAAAATATAACTTCTTGTTAACTTTCACTTGATCTGGTCTGTGTGATTTTGTCGAGTCTCGCTTAAGGAGAAATCTAGCAAGAGTTTGTAGTGCTTGACTACAGAATGTGTAGTTTAGTGTTATCACAATGATTTGGGTGGAGCAGGGCTGAGATTGTACTGCAACAACGGGATTTCACAACAGGACAACAGGACTTAGTCAAAGTTGACTTCAGTGTTCTCGCTCAATACTGTTCCAATCTTAAAAATAATGGTCTGCATTAGTCCCATGCAGCCAAAATAACGGGAAAACAGGATCCAAGTTATCCTTTAACTTACGCCTGCCATGTTGGATCTGTGGTTCCGTACTCACAGCCAGTACTGCCTGCCGAGCCAGTTCCCAAGGCCGGCCTCGGCGTGGGTCCTGGACGCGGCCAGGGAGGGCCGGAGGTCCCCGTCCCAGGGGGGGTCCCCCCAGCGGAGGGAGGGCGAGGACTGGAGGCTGCGGCGTCAGACCGGGCTGCTGCCCCTCACCGGACCCCCCAGCGAAGGGGTGCTGCTGAAGTCTCCACAGGTACACACCCTGGCCCTGATCAGTGGACTATCCGTCTCATAGTCCATGAGCCAGGGCCCCAAATGTGGGCCATCGGTATCATCTGGGGGGACAAAGTCTTATAGTGATTATTGGCAAGGTACACACCCCTAGTACCAGAAAAATCACGATAGCAGTGCAGGCCTGTAGCTGAATTACTTTTTTCAGCTCATGAAGTTACTAACCCCCGAAGATAAATTGCTTTTTGGAATACGGTGTATATCTGCTTTAGGCTCATGGTAGGGATATTATCGATATTCTATAATAGGGTGCTTGATATCGTTGGAAAGGGGACCTTTTAGGCTTTCATTCAAGCCCAGGGCTGAATCTGTCTGACAAACACAGAGGTCACATGACTTCTTTAAATCAGAGATAACACACATTTTCTCACAATTTCTGCCTAAACTGTATGGTTTCTTTTATCCCTGTGGCATGAACGAACACCAGGGACACAAAACTCAACAACTTCAATGCTCAAGTCACTCTGATGATTCAGAAAATGTACAATATACCCATACTATTTATTTGTGAGAGCCTTAAATTAGACTTGTGCAGCCAGCACAAGCCTTCAAAATAGAATGGAGCAAATAGAATGTACAAATTATTCCAAAATACCCTATTAGTCCAGGGCCAAATGGCCTATTTATTCATGTACAGTTGTAATAAAAGTAATTGTTTCAATAGTGTTGTCAACATAACACTTGTAATGGGTTTAACAAAGTGTTTCTATCATGTATTTTGATATTCACCCACAATCTCACAATCAACTCTCCCAAATAAATAGTATGGGTATATTATACATTTTCTGAATCATCAGAGTGCCTTGAGTATTGAAGTTGTTGAGTTTTGTGTCCCTTATCATGTTCCTTCATGCCCCAGGCATAAAAGAAAGCATACAGTTTAGGCGGAAATTACGAGAAAATGTGTGTTATTTCTGGTTTAAAGAAGTCATGTGACCTCTGTGTTTATTAGACAGATTCAGTACTGGGCTCAAATGAAAGCCTAAAAGGTCTCCTTTCCAACGATACCAAGCACTATATTATGGAATATTGACAATTCCCTACCATGAGCCTAAACCAGATATATACCAGATTTCAAAAACTGAATTTATCTTCAGGGGTTAGAAACTACATGAGCTGAAAAAGGTGATTTTTCTAGTACTAGGGGTGTGTACCTTGCCAAAAAACAATGATAGCATTTGTCCCCCCAATGATACCAATCAACCCTCCTGGCTCATGGACTATCAGTGCTTTTCTCTTACTTTTGTTATCATTCTCACTGTAATTATTAAAGCCAGGGTAGGCAATTTGGAGAAACCAGCCAGATTAAGCTGGATTTTGAAAGCATCCATCCAGCCAGGCCACGCCTTTAAAAAGCCACTCACCCAAAACACATGCATAGCTCTAGCTTTAGCAATAGGCTAGGTCTGGCTAGCCCTGTTGATCCACAGTGTGTGCAGGAGCTGACTGGGTAGGAAGGCTGACAGACGGGCTTATTACAGGCCTGCAACAGCCAGACATATTTATTTTGTCAGCGAGTTCGATTTTTTTATTCCCTGTCAGAATTTCAAGTAAATTTAAACAATAAGGACAGAAAAAGCTTATAAAATGAATTGCCTACCCTAGCTCATATATATATATATATATATATATATATATATATATATGTGTAAATAAAAAAATAAATAAAAATATGATCTCTATTATCAAGTAACAACAGATAGTGCAGATAGTGAATCGGCTGTATTGAGTCATTGCTTTAATGCATAAGGGCTACGCTTCATTTATTAGACATTACACTGCTCCCCTTAAACCTAATTAACGTCCAGTCCACCAAGCACTCCTTGGTCCTCCTGTTATTTGTTAACGTCAGGATAACGACCCCCCCCCCTCTGTCCCAGACGGAGATCAGCTTCCGCCCCAGGGTGCCAGTGCCAGGCCGATACGTGGTGGTTCTCCACTACCGCCAGCCGGAGCACCCCTCCTTCCCCGTGGGGGTCCTTGTGGAGGCGGGACGCGCCTGGAACGGTGAGAGATGACCGAGCCCTCGTTTGGGAGTTGATCACGTTAAAAACGTCTCCCGTCAGGAACTATTCCCAATCGGGAGTAGGTCGATGGGAGACGTTTCAATGTGTCTGTCTGGTGAGCTCTGTGATGTTGGCTGTGTGGCCTCTTCCTCCTGCTTCACCGGTAAGGCCGTAATTCTCCCCTGAGCGCAGATTAAACCCTTTACGTTCCTGTCCCATGACTCAAGATGATCAAAGGGTTCGCACACTCTTCCTTTTATGTAATGAATGCAGGGAGGAGTGGTTGGGATTAGTGCTCCTCTCAACTTGCTACTGCTCTCACTCTTCTCTTTTACTGCATGTCCTCTCTTTCTCTCTTCTCTATTGCTGTATCCCCTCTCTCTCTCTTCTCTGTTACTGTATGCTCTCTTCTCTATCACTATATGTCCTCTCTCTTCTCTATGCTGTATGTCCTCACTCTCTTATCTATATTGCTGTATGTCCTCTCTCTCTCTCTTCCCTATTGCTGTATGTCCTCTCTCTCTCTTCTCTATTGCTGTATGTCCTCTCTCTCTCTTCCCTATTGCTGTATGTCCTCTCTCTCTCTTCTCTATTGCTGTATGTCCTCTCTCTCTCTTCTCTATTGCTGTATGTCCTCTCTCTCTCTTCTCCATTGATGTCCTCTCTCTCTTCTCTATTGCTGTATGTCCTCTCTCTCTCTCTTCTCTATTGCTGTATGTCATCTCTCTCTCTTCTCTATTGCTGTATGTCATCTCTCTCTCTTCTATATTATTGTATGTCCTCTCTCTCTCATCTCTATTACTGTATGTCATCTCTCTCTCTTCTCCATTGATGTCCTCTCTCTCTCTTCTCTATTGCTGTATGTCCTCTCTCTCTCTTCTCTATTGCTGTATGTCCTCTCTCTCTCTCTTCTCTATTGCTGTATGTCATCTCTCTCTCTCTTCTCTATTGCTGTATGTCATCTCTCTCTCTTCTATATTATTGTATGTCCTCTCTCTCTCATCTCTATTACTGTATGTCATCTCTCTCTCTTCTCCATTGATGTCCTCTCTCTCTCTTCTCTATTGCTGTATGTCCTCTCTCTCTCTTCCCTATTGCTGTATGTCATCTCTCTCTCTTCTCTATTGCTGTATGTCCTCTCTCTCTCTTCTCTATTGCTGTATGTCCTCTCTCTCTCTTCTATATTATTGTATGTCCTCTCTCTCTCATCTCCATTACTATATGCCCTCTCTCTGCTATATTGCTATATATTCTCTCTCCCCCAGGCTCGGTGGATGCGTCCTTCTGCCCCAGCGTGTCAGGCTGCAGGGAGGTGGTGGTCGCAAGCAACCGCATCGCCCTGGAGTTCGAGGGGGGGCGAGAGCCCACCATCACAGTCAAGATCCCCCCCGGAAAAACACTCACTCTGGTCAGTTCCGGTTCAACGTAGAGCGTAACGACAGCACCAATCATCCTTGCCCTCCTTACACCGTTGAACAATCAGCTCTCTTCACAGTGTCAAAGCAGGGTAAACACAGGTGCAGCTGCTAGTCGGATTAGTTATGAGTGTTTTCCAAACAAAGCTAGCAACACAGACACACACACACGCACACACACACACACACACACACACACACACACACACACACACACACACACACACACACACACACACACACACACACACACACACACACACACACACACACACACACACACACACACACACACATACACACACACACACACACATATCCCCAGCTGCAGCACTAAGGCTTGCATTAATAGAACAGGGACATCTTTTCATGTTGTAACACATTTTATAGACTTCAATTGGACCAATGTGTAAATTATCCCCTTGAAAGTTACATTTGAACTTTATGTTCACAGTTCACATTGAACATAAAGACCACAAGTGTGGTCTTGCCCAGTTTTGTAGGTTGAACTGTCTGGTTCTTTCTGTGTGGTGCTATAGCATGAGGGGTCTTTTTTTTACATGGCAGCCTCAGACACACACAAGCACACACGCATGCACTCTCTCTCAATCACTGTTTCATTAGCTTTACCCTGAAACTAAACCAAACAAGATACGTTATCATATATCATAAAATCAAATTTTTATAATTTCTATTTTTTGAGTGTCTCACTTCCAAACTACGGAGGTGCGCGTCCAATTTCTCGTACTAACATTCAAAGAGATATTTTTTACCAGTGTTTTGCTGTGATATTTATGTGCTAGCTCTCTGGTCTGCTCCAGGACTACGTCTTGGTGGTGGCTGATGACAGCTACAGCCCAGACCTCTTGAGAGAGAAGCCGCTCAACAAGTCTGCAGAGTTCATCACACGCTGTCGAGGCGAGGGATTCCATATTGAGTAGGTTTCCCTCCTTTTTGACCAATGTGCATGTCACATCATGAATTCTGAAATATATAAATTTAATATGATAATAAATGTTACACAATGTTTGCCTCATAGCATAATTGCCATATAACGAAATTGAGATGTATGCCTAACTCTACTTGTTCACACATCTGGTTGAATTTACTGTTATAATTTCAATAAAAAATCCCAAACCTTAAAATACATAGACAATTATTCTATGAGGCAAACGATAACGTAATGCTAATGTCGTAAGAATCTCGTTACCTCAGAAAAAGGTAAGGAATGTTTTGCTCAACCACAAACTTAATCCTAAACACAGCTGACCTGTTTTGTGAGTAGCGCCCTCTTGCTGTGAGTGTCGTGTAGTGAACCGTTTCCCTTGTTTCTCTAGCCCCAGGACGTCCTCAGAGTTCTGCAGAAGCTCCGCCCACTCTCTGGTTGCAGCCTATAACGATGGAGCCCTCCCCTGCGACTGTGACGAATCGGGTACCACACTGCCGGCCTGCGATCCGGACGGAGGACAGTGTACCTGCAGGCCTAACGTGATTGGCCGACGGTGCAGCAAGTGCGCCACGGGATACTACGGCTTCCCTTACTGCAGACGTACGTGGACACGGAAGACTAGCAAATCCCCCTGACTGGTCTGAGATCAGAATACAGGCGACATAAAGCACTGAACCCTCATTCACAATCGCCTATTAACTCTTAAGACACATCACACATGTTACTACTCCTGATAACCCAAGTGTAGAGGAAGTAACCAATGAGAGGTCAGCTGACAATTAACTGGGATGCCCTTCTAGGATGGCTTGTAGTACAAAGGAGGCTGGGAAGCACTGGGCAGACACAATGGCAAATTAATAATTTGTACAAATTTATTTGAATATAAATTGAAATAATAATAATAATAGATCAAATTTGTGTAGCGCTTTTCCCAGTGCTCAAAGATGCTTCATAATCGCTTCATAAGCTAAATCATAAGAAAAAACACTAACACGCTAATTGAGGATACAAAGACACAACGGAAGGATCCGTCCATCCATTTTCCCTCTCCTTCTATTGAACGACATGTCTCGTGTGTATGTGTGTGTGCTTGTGTGTCTGTGTGTGTGTGTGTCTGCGTGTGTGTCCTCAGCGTGCGAGTGCGGGCGCCGCCTGTGCGACGAGGTGACGGGCCGCTGCATCTGCCCGCCCCAGACGGTGAAGCCGTCCTGCGACGTGTGCGACAGCCAGACCTTCAGCTTCCACCCGCTGCTGGGCTGCGAGGGCTGCGACTGCTCCCCCACCGGCGTCCGGCCCTCCGGGGGCCTCGAGTGCGACAACGTCACCGGACAGTGCCCGTGGGTGGAGCAGGCGTGCGCCGATGAATCACGTGGAGCCAAAGACAGGGCTTTAGGGTCAGGGATGAACGGTTAAAGTCACCGTCGAGTTGTGTACGGCGTTAGATTGGTTTGGTGACCGGAAGGTTGCTAGTTCGATCCCTGGCTCCTCCTAGCTCGAGTGTCGAGGTGTCCCGGAGCAAGACACCTCACCCTGACCTCTGGCTGTCGCCTTGCGTGGTTGAATCCGCCGTCGATGTGTGAATGAATGGTCGTAATTCGCTTAAAGCGTCAGCAACAACTTGAACATTGGATACGGTGAATGAGTGACAGACAATGGTTGATCCATTGATGCTGCGGCCATGCAGAGCAATGCTTATATGCGACTACGTCCCAAAAGCCAGAGGCACGAAACAGCAATCACAGTTTATATTGAGGCCTGGGCAGTTTGACGTATATTATGACACCCTAACCATAAAACCATAAAAACGATGTAAAACCAAGTGAAAACTCCTTGCCCTGCACTTAATTGTTCGTTTTTTTTTTGCAGTTGCAAGCCGAGGATCGGAGGTCGGCAGTGCAACCGCTGTGCCGCCGGTTACCATGGCTACCCGGACTGCAGGCCATGTGACTGCGACCAGAGCGGCGTCACGCCGGAGGTCTGCCACCCAGACACGGGGAGGTGTCTCTGTAAGGTAGGAGGGCTGCACATAGTGTGGTAGCGGGTTGATCTATTTACCATAGATTAGACTTACTCTAAAGGTTAACACGTAGCCTGGTGATCGGGCTGCTGATATAAGAGATAGGGGCAATTCGCCGAATAGAGGTTAAGAGTGTGCACACCGAAGTGAGATGGCGCTATGGATTGTGCTATGCATCATGGGTAGGCAGTAGCTCAGGAGGCGGAGCGTGTTGACTTGTAACGGAAAGGTTGCTTAGTTGGATCCCAGGAACTTCTTGGCTCCAGCGTAGGAGTGTAGTGGTATCCCTGAGCAGGCACCTAACCCTGAATGTGTGGGCTGTTGGACGCTTTTGATAAAAGCGTCTGCTAAATGTAAATTTAAATTGGTAAAACAAGCCGTACCACTAGACTATCTTAATATGAATCTCACACAAAACAGATGAGTCCGTTGCTCTAATCTGTACCCGGTCAATCTGCTTTACCAACCAAAGTGTAGACTAAGCCAAAGACAGTTTGTCCTCAAATGCACCTCGGTTGCTGGATGTTCCAACCCACTCAACGCAGTGTGTACTCTGTACTCGCACTCTTTACCTGCCATGGCAACAATGTCAACGAGCGGTTGGTGGCTCCCGGTGCTCCACCCTGGCTGTAACTGTCGTGTGGCCCCGCCCTCGCAGAGGAACGTCGGGGGAGCCCGCTGTGACGTCTGCGAGGGCGCCTCCTTCCACTTCGAGCCCTCCAACCCCAACGGATGCACGCGCTGCTTCTGCTTCGGCGCCACCGACCAGTGTCAGAGCTCCGGCAAGCACAGGGGGAAGGTGTGTGTGTGTGTGTGTGTGTGTGTGTGTGTGTGTGTGTGTGTGTGTGTGTGTGTGTGTGTGTGTGTGTGTGTGTGTGTGTGTGTGTGCCTGTGTGTGCCTGTGTGTGCCTGTGTGTGTGTGCCTGTGTGTGCCTGTGTGTGTGTGCCTGTGTGCGTGCTTTTGTGTGTACCAGTGTGTGTACCACTCTGGAAACCAGCAGTTTTCAGATTACTCATTTTGCTGCTACTGCATTTGACCAACAGTAAACCACTTACACACACACACACACACACACACGCACACGCACACGCACATGCACACACACACATCAGCTCGGATCACATTCCCTCATGCCCGTCATTCCACCGTTAGTTCATGGACATGCGGGACTGGCGCCTGGAGAAGCCCGACCAGAATGAGGTGGCGTCCACGCTGAACCCAGCCAGCAACACGGTGGTGGCAGACGTTCAGGAGCTGTCGCCCGTAACCCAGGTCCTCCACTGGGTGGCGCCACCTTCCTACCTGGGGGACAGAGTGAGTCGTTGGAACAGGTTCCCTTTTTGTGTTCAGTCAGGACAGAACTGATTCCAGACAGCTGGTGCATTGCGTATTGTCTGCTAAAATAGTATTTTTATATCAGATATATACGAACTTTTTTATTCGTATATTATCTATCTTAAATATTATTTTGCATACACGATCAAGTTTTAAACATAATACAATACATCAACTCACACTTCACTATGAAAGTGAATTAATTGTATACAGTCTATTTCATTGTATTACTTATTGTTAATCATGTTAATCCCATGTATGGGCACCATATCAACATTGGATGGATTGATTCGATTGAGTGGTTTAATATTGACGTCTATCACTGTTTGGGCCCCTAGGTGTTATCGTACGGGGGCTTCCTGACCTTCCAGTCCAAATCCTTCGGCGTTCCCGCTGAAGGAATGAAGCTGATGGACAGGAGCCCCGACATCATCCTCAGTGTATGTGGATTCTCGGTTCCTCCTGTTAACCCCTTATCTCTCTCGCCCCGCCTCACTCATCCATATATATTGACGCTGGTTGTTTGTGGTGTGCTCTTCAGGGTCAGGGCATGACCCTGGTCCACCAGGGTACGGATCCCCCGACGCCAGACAGACTTCATCACGGTCGAGTCCAGCTTGTGGAGGTGAGGTTCATTCCAGACGGTCCCCATGCATTAGACGAGTGGTTCTCCCCCTAGTGGTACCTTGGAGTACTGCAGGGGGTACTCAGAAAATGTAAAGCTAAAGTTAAATTCTAAAAGCGAGACAGATCGAGAGAAGTGTTTGAAACGTAACCCTGTTAATGTTCATGTTTACACTGCCAAATAGAACGCACATACATTATTTATATTCCGTATTTTCTGTTTTCTACCAGTGAAGAAAAAATATATTAGAGGGGGAAGACTAGTAGAAAAAGTTTGACCACTGCATTAGATTACAGAAGAACACCGTTAACCCTGTGCTTATCTTAGTATGCATGACTCTTCGCTGACCGTTGTATTGTCATCGCTGTAAACTGGTTGTCCATCCATACAGACGATTTATAAAATACATTCATGCAACACACAAGAAAGAAAGTAAATATAAAGAAATACATTTATATTAACATTAAGAGCATTTAGCAGACGCTTTTATTCAAAGCAATACAATAAGTGCATTCGTCAGAAGAAAGAGCAACAATATTTCACTGTCGGTACAGTAAGAATGTTCATAGAACCAAGTGCCAAGCACTAACAATTTCTAGGTTAACCCGTTCCCCGTATACAACAAAGATAGCGAGGATAAGATGCAAAACCAACGCTAGGTACTAATTCTAAGTACAAAGACGTACAACATACAATAAGTGCGTACATTATTTTAATAGTAAATAGTACAACCCATCCGAAGAACATCTAAAGAGTAGCTTTTCTCCTGACCTGTGGACTACTATAACACCTAGGACCCAAAACAGGGATCATCAATATTAAATCCATCAATCGAAGCAGTCCCTTCAGATGTTGATATGGATCCCATGCAGAATGCCTAACAATGGAAACAATTCAATTCAATTCAATTCAATTCAATTCTATTCAATTCAACTTTATTTCGCCATGTATACAAGATACTAGGAATTTGAATTGGTATTCTCCATGCAGGCAACACACAGTAAAACAGAAAGACAAAAACACAATACAAGGACAAACATTACCATTATGAGCAATAAATTAACAGGAATGGAGATAGTGCAGTGTTAAATAAAATTAAAGTGCAATGGTGTCCAAGTTTAAGAGTTATTTAGGAGGGCTGTGGAGGTGTCGTGATGTTTTGGACATAATAGCCCTGTACCGCTTTCCAGAGGGGAAAAGATTCAACAGACTATTGGCAGGATGAAATACAACAGTAAGAGATACAATGAAACGAAGTGTAATAAAATGAACTCACTGTCCGTGGGTGCAGGGGCTCTGGCGCCACGCTCTGACCAACAGGCCCGTGTCCAGAGAGGAGCTGATGATGGTGCTCGCCGACCTGGAGGGCCTGAGGATCCGGGGCCTCTACTTCACCCAGAGCCAGCGCCTCAGCCTGGGGGAGGTGGGCCTGGAGACGGCGTCAGACAGGGGCCCCGGGGCCCCGGCCGGCAGCGTGGAGCAGTGCGTCTGCCCCCCGGAGTACGCCGGAGACTCCTGTCAGGTGAGGAGACGGCAAAACGTGTCCTTTCTGATTTTACTTTTTAACTTGGTCTCAAAAGCACCCCAATGTGGCGCCTAGGAAACAGGGTCATTTATCGCGCGGAAAGTCTTCTTTGTGAACCTCTTTGAGTCCTACCCATTTAAGTATTGGGGAGCTAGCATTAATTCACTACTCACTTTTTACTGCTCGCTAGCTAACTGGATTTTCTGCCCAGCATGCATACAGCTATACAAACCCATCTCTACATGCACTCTCAATAATTGCTTCAAAAGTTTGCTAACACAGATATTGATGTATTCAGAATATATGTTTTTATTTAAAAAAGAATTGTAGAGGGGTTCGCAATCTTGTTCAGCTTGAAGACCCAAAAGAGAGATTTGGCGTCTCTCTTGGACCCAAACTCTTTCTTGCTCCACATAAATATGACACAAAGCTGAGCCCTTTCTCTTGATTTTGATCGAATCACTTTAATCAAGCTATGCTATGTTATGCTCGTCAATATGCTATAAACCCACAACGCAGCTCGGCCACACACAGCTGGTCACACAGTTTGGAGCTGCTTGTGACTGCTGCCCAGCGCCCTACGCAGCGTTTTGAATGTTGTATCCATTGGGTCGACTGTGAAACATATTTAGTTGAATTGTGTTTTAGTTAGGGAGAGGGTATGGCTACTTTGTAATTCGCCTATTGTGTAGAAATATTGATCAAAACGATGGCGGCTCTTTATAGGGTGTGCTGCTGCCCGACTGGTTTTTCGATTGAGACCAGTGGAGTCCTTGTCATGAATATGATTTGTTCTACAGCTGAACACCGTTACATTTCCACCTGGGTATAAAGATGGGTGATTGTCGTTGGAATCATCACATAATTAGTCAACCATTAAGTTACCAACGGAGATTGATAAACCGATCTGAGTTGATCAAAGTTCATGACAGTCTTGCGCAAGAAGATTTTATTCCCACATCTGGGTACACGCATCTTCAAACCATTATTTGTGCTATTACGTTATGTAGACATCGTTAATTATCATCATAATTAATAAACTCCAAGGTGAGGTCCGATTTTTCAAGCAGCGACTATCGTTTCAATTCTCGATTTGTGATCTTTCATTCTGGAGGACATGATAAGACATGTATCAACATTCTGAACTTTTTGTTCTGATTACCTATTTCATTTGATCTTCAACAATAGCTTGTCCTGTTGAGATCCGTTCTAGCCCAGCTAGAATGTTTCAGCATGAAGAAAAACAAAGTCAATACTGACCTAAATTGCAAAATAATAGTATCTCTAGAGAATCATGCTGGAGAATCAGTGGACAGGCACTTTGATCCAAAATAGTAGACTTATGCGCCAACATCTTATTTATGCAGGTTAATAGAAAATAAATTGAACGTAAACAACATCAGTTTGCAAAGAGATTTTGAAACCAAGAAAATGCGCTGCGTGCACCCCTACATGCATCTCCCTCTGGTGTAGGCCTCTCCTGGCTACCTATTCCCTGCACTGGCTTATTTCTTCATCGTCTCTTGTTACTTTTTCATACTTATTTACATGCGCTCATCACTCCCTTTTCTCTCACCTAGCAAAGTAAACTTACAGATTGCTGTTGTTTCACACATTTAATTCCCTGAATGCTGCTTCCCGACAATTGAAAGAATTGTACAAGAAGAAATGAGAGACCGTTAGGATCAGGTTAATAAAGTGCCCTGTTCACTGAAGCTTGGCTGCTGGCCATGGAAGTGCTCATAATTACTAAACGGTTTGCGCTTGGTTACCCCCATATCAAATGTCTGTGCTGGCTAGTGTCTGCCCCATCGCTGACCTGTAGCTACTCAGTCATCTAAAAATATAAACAGCACTGATTTCACACTACGCACAATTCTCTACCGACACTTTAACCTAAGTATTTATCATCTGTAACCCAAGAGCCTAACTCTGATCCTATCTCCATTAAATTAGGGTATCCTATATGTTTTACTTCAGGGTATCATATCTAGTTTACATTAACTTAACATTAGTGTATCCTGTCTACTTTACATTAGTGTATCCTATATCTACTACATGGGTGTATCCTATGTCTACATTACATTAGCGTATCCCATCTCCTTTACATTAGTGTATTCTATATCCACTTTACATTAGCGTATCCCATCTTTTGTACATTAGTGTATCCTATCTCCTTTACATTAGCGTATCCTATCTACTTTACATTAGTGTATCCTATATCTACTTTACATTAGCGTATCCTATCTACTTTACATCAGTGTATCCCATCTACTTTACATCAGTGTATCCTATATCTACTGTACATTAGTGTGTCCTATCTACTTTACATTAGTGTATCCTATATCCAGTGTTGGGAAGGATACTTTTAAAATGTATCCAGTTACAGAATACAGAATACATGCCCAAAAATGTAATATTTAACATATTCCGTTTCATCACTCAATCTGAGTATTGTATTCTGAAAACTTGGACAATACTTCCACAATGAATTGCATTTTATAAGTGTAGGAATGCGGCATCAAATCCTGCTTGCTAAACAGGCCTATTCTGGTGTGTTCTTCTGTTCAAACTGGCTGAATGTGTTAGGCCCAAGTCTCCCTGAAAGTGAACTATTTTATGTAATTTGCTGTAGTGGAACAAAGACTATAAGGGTATGTTCATGCGAGAGAGAGAGAGAGAGAGAGAGAGAGAGAGAGAGAGAGAGAGAGAGAGAGAGAGAGAGAGAGAGAGAGAGAGAGAGAGAGAGAGAGAGAGAGAGAGAGAGAGAGAGAGAGAGAGAGAGAGAGAGAGAGAGAGAGAGAGAGAGAGAGAGAGAGAGAGAGAGAGAGAGAGAGAGAGAGAGAGAGAGAGAGAGAGAGAGAGAGAGAGAGAGAGAGAGAGAGAGAGAGAGAGAGAGAGAGAGAGAGAGAGAGAGAGAGAGAGAGAGAGAGAGAGAGAGAGAGAAAACATCGTTCAATCATCAGCCTTTTAATGTGTGTTTTCCAGCACACGTTTTATGTTGGTGTCTGTCCAAATTCCCAGACTGTCCGACAATTTGCTGCTAGTCTTGGAGTTACCGCTAATCAAAGAAAAAATCCCATAATGTGCGCGGCTGAGCGGGTGCCTGTTACGTCCAAAGAGGCATATGCTGTCACTAGTAGAACTGGATCGGGCCGAGGTGCGTTCGCTTTCACATCACAAGCGAACCGTACCAGGGTTAGTTTGGAAGCGAACCGAGACCAGCTGTTCAGGGAGGTCTCGGTCGGCTGATTTGGTTCACATCGAAGTGAGGTGGTTGCATTCACACCAACGCAAACGTACCGAACCAAGGGGACCAAACTCGTTTAGTGCGCACTAAATGCAGTTGGTGTGAAAGCACGAATAAACTGCTGAAACAGAAGTATCGTCATGTAATCCATTGATTTCAACAATGTAACTGTATTCTAAAGACCAACTATTTAAATTGTAACTGTAACGGAATACAGTTAGCTATAATTTGTATTCTGAATACGTAACGCCGGTACACGTATTCCGTTACTCCCCAACGTCAGCCTCTATCTACTTTACATTAGCATTACACACATCTTCAGACCCTGGCCCCAAACAGGGTATTTTTTCCCGGCTCAGTGAAGGCTTTGTCGAGGAATTGAGTGATGGTGATTTGACGTAGATGGCAGATGTTTAGGTGGTGCCTCGGAGTGTGGTGGGTGGGGTTTGGGTGGTGTTGTCGGTGGCGGCTGGGCCGGGTGCAGTCGAGGTGGAGACAAGGCGGTGAGTGAAACAGCACCTCATCAACTTCAGCAGAGGCCGAATATCTCCTCAGAGGTGGAGGGGAGTGGGGGAGAGGGAGGGAGGGAGAGCTGGGGGGGGGGGAGGGAGCTAAGGCGGGAGACAGGAGGGTGTCCTGACACGCCTGAACAAAGAGCCCCACCCTTTGGCAAATGAGCTCTGCCGCATGAGGAAAAATTCATCAAGTGAGGATTCCGGGGCTGAATGCACTGGAAAATACCTGACCGGGAATAGTGCTGCGTCAACGCCGATGCCCTGAGGGGAGACGGGCAGTCACGCAGACATAATATTAGGGACTGTACTGCTCTAAGCAACGGCCTTCCTAACGGCATCCAGCGCTGGATTGGTTGGTTGTGTTTTTTGGGTTGGGATGGAAGAAGTTTTGTGAATGACTTATAGTGCACGATGTTATAATTCCATTTGAGCAGCCGCAATTTCAATCGTTTTATTAGCCCGGTCTCAATCGATAAATCGAACGGTGGATATTAATCATAGAATCATTTATTTGTTATCTACATCATTGATTTATAAACCCACTCATGCGATGCGGGCACCGCATGTTTTTCCTGGTGTCCTTTTTTTTACGTAGCCTCCTTTTATGGGCCGCCCCGTGGTTGTACACAAAACGCTGTTGCCATGTTGGGTGTCCATCTACGTCGGTGTACGTGTGCTCTACTTCAATTTGGGTGTGTCATAAGCGGAAATTATTAATTCGTACCTGGAGGGCATAAGAAAAGGATAGGCCCTTGACACACTGCAGGGTGTGGCAGCCGACGATAGACTCTTACTCAATCTCTATCTGTGTCTGTACCTGTGAATGTGTGTGTGTGTGCGTGTGTGTGCGTGTGTGTGTGTGTGTGTGCGTGCGTGTGTGTGTGTGTGTGTGTGTGTGTGTGTGTGTGTGTGTGTGTGTGTGTGCATTGTGACACACCCAGTTGCCTCAATGTTATGTTTAAGGAGTCTGATTCTTCTCAGTGCCGACCGTCTGGAAATCACGGTCATAATAGCTGGGAAACCTCAGCCCTGCGCGTACATGTTTTATGTTTCAAACAGGGTTTGACACTCTTTGCTACTTACAGACAGCAGTTCCTTTGAGGATATGATTTCTAGGGATTTCCTTTGAAATTAGGTAAATGCAAGAAAAATACATACACTATTGGTAGTGGACAGAATCATTCTCAGTGTGGTCCAGAGACAAGCATCTTAAAAAATATATGCATAATATAAATACAAATAAGCATAGGCCTATTATGCAATGCAGCTGTGTGTATGTGTGTGAGTAGGTGTGTGTGTGTGTGTGTGTACGTGTGAGTGTATGATGTGAGTGTGTGTGGACTTGAGATCATATGCATGTGTGTGTATGTCTCGAGGTGAAGGTGTGTGTGTGTGTGTGTGTGTTGACTGTGCACCCACCAACCAACACCGGCGCTGACTCAGCCAGGTGAGCGTCGGCAGGGTGTGTCACGCTCGCGTCGGGGAGTGAGCGAGTGTGTCTGTGTGCTCACACTCCCCCCCTTTAAGAGACGCACTCCGGGCAGAGAGGCAGTCAGTTCACCCGACTACACGCTAGGAATGTCAGACACGAGTATGGATCAGCAGCAGCCGCGGCGGCGGCGGCCCGGTGCCCGGCCTAGCGCTCCGACCAGCGCCCTACGAGCCCTAGTGTGCTTCACCCTCCTGGGGCTGTGCGCCGCCGGACACAGGCCCTACCAGAAAGGGGAGAGGAGACCCCGGCCGCCCGGGGTGCCCGACCGACACCCCGCGTTTCAGGCGGATGAGCAGGACGGCGCTCAGAGGGTGGACTTCCCGTCGCTTAGCGACATGGGCTACCAGAGGGTGCAGCTGCCGTGGATGCAGGACAGAGGGCAGGTGGTGCAGTACCCCGCCTTTGAGGACAGTGCGGACGACGCTCAGACCCAGGTAAAGGGAGGTCGCCGCTGCCACCGGGGGTCGTGTTCGGGGGGGCGTGGGGCGCGTCGACCCTAACAGGACGAGGAAGGGTCGTTTCTTTGTGTTTGTGTCACGCTTGGCTTTTGTGCCAGGACTAAGGATGCGGATCTTGAAGGACTGTAAACGCTCTTATCGGTGGAAGCAAAAGGGCATGTGCGGACGATACCGCGTTAATGTGTAACTTCGACCAACGGGTTCGCTGCCAAGTGAGAAACGCTAACTCCATGAACCGTTTTCTTAAGCACTGCTTGGGGAATCAGACTTTCTGCCTGGCTGCCTTTGTCAAGGGAAATCATTGTAGGACTCAGAGAAGTGAATCATTTGAGCTGTGTGTCTTTAACATTGTTTTAGGTTGGTGTAATTTTCAAGGGAACAACAATTATTTGTTAACACCTTTAATCAACACTGTGACAGGAAAAAACATACGTCGGACATGTTTTGTACATTCTAAATGATAGGCCTGTCTGAGGGTTGATGATGATGCATCTCTCCAGTCTCTATATAATTAGTCTTTGTGTTTCAGAAATGCAGTCCTGGTTACTATAGAGACGGCAGCGGGCTTTACCTCGGACGCTGTGTGCGATGTGAGTGCAACGGCCTGTCCAGTCAGTGTGAAGACAAAACAGGCAGATGTCAGGTAAGAGCCAATTATTCATTTGCTTATTGCTTTGACCTCAATCTTCCTCTCCATCTGTGTCTCAGTCAGTCAATCACTCACCCACTTCCTCAGTTCCTCTCGCTCAATCGTGATCATATTCACTTAATAATAAACATACTCACTCGCCCACTCACTCACTTCACTGACTCGTGACTCATCCATTCACTCACACACTTGCTCATCCAATCAAATTGAACGGTGATTACCGGTGCCAGCACAGTCTAGACCTCTGTGGCTAATATCCGTGGTCACCACTTGGACGAGCAGCCATAACTCATGTTAAATCTCTAGCATGACACATCATCTCACCTTATTTCTGTCCTCTCAGTCGGTTCCTCTGTCTTCATATTACTCCTTCTGGCTTCAAGAGATTAGATCTCAGAGGAAACCCAAAGTCTCAGTGTTTTCTTTTTTTCTTCACCCCCCCCCCCCCCACCTCTTACATAAGTCAATCATGACAGGGCCTGTATCTGAGCTGCAGTGTATTGTACTGTGCATAGCAGAATAGGGGTCTGCCTAGAGACACACAAACACATAGCTTAACGCTCCCTTGTCTGCTCTCCCACAGCAGCCCCAGAAATAGCTCTTTGTGTTGGAGTTGGAGACCCCTCGATGTCATGCTACTGTGGTGTACATTACAACCTGTACAGATTGCCCAGGTCTAGTTTTATAAACAGCTTCAGAACAAGAAACAATGGGAACAATGTTTGAAAAAAAACCAATTAGGATTAATAAGATGAGGACCTCCGAGCTCTAGACAGGAGGACAGTATCAACTGAATCTGAAAATACTTTATAATAAGACTTCTTTTAAAACCTACTGATGATCAAAAGTAAAGTAGACATGATGACTGCCCAGGTAAAGGTATTTATCTTCCACTGTAACCAGCTAGCCGATTATTCTTATTTTAATTATTACCATTTTAATCTCAGATGCGACTGTTACACCATAGCATTATAATACAAAGACCAGGTAGAAGCAGCAGTCCATACGTTATGCTCTGTTGACCGCACGGCTCACCGAGCGCTGATGAACGCTCCTTCCTCCACACATTCCAGAACTGTGACTCTGACGCGGCCGGCCCCAGATGTGAGCGCTGCAAAGAGGGTTACTATGGAAACCCTGCTCTGAGATCATGCCGCGTGTGCCCGTGCCCATTCACTGTGGCATCCAACAGGTGTGTGTGTGTGTGTGTGTGTGTGTGTGTGTGTGTGTGTGTGTGTGTGTGTGTGTGTGTGTGTGTGTGTGTGTGTGTGTGTGTGTGTGTGTGTGTGTGTGTGTGTGTGTGTGTGTGTGCATTTGTCACATCATGTATACTTTCCTTACTCTCTGGGGGGCTAGGAATCAAGGGGTAGTCATAAATATATGGCCTATTAATCCCTTTAATGAGACTGTACCTGTGATTAAAGGCTATACAAGTGACATTTTATTTCATTGAATTTAATTGAATATACATACAAGCATCAAGGAGAGAGTAAACACATGATGAAACTTAATGGTATGCAAACAGAGGCTTTCACCATCATGTGTGGGGTAACCATGTTTGTTTTGGCTTTCTCCAGTTTTGCTTTGGGCTGCAAGGAGGGTCCCGGTGGCTTCCAGTGTGTGTGCAAAGAAGGCTATGCCGGAGAGAGATGTGAAAAGTAAGTGTATTGATGATGAGAGTTTTAAGGGGGCTGAATCCCTTACCCCCCCCCCACGGGGGGATGAGTACACCCAGACCCTACGGGAAGTCATTAGTGATAATGAGTGCTAAAGGTCAAAGACTGAAGAGTGTCGCGGTCGCTCAATACCGATCATTCGCTTCTCTTCCATAGATGTGCTCCAGGTTTCTATGGCGATCCCATGATGGCGGGGGGCAGTTGTCGGCCCTGCAATTGCCACGGAAACGGCAACAGCTGTGACCCCAGCACCGGAGGTACGTCTCAAGAAATGGATCAATACTGTATTTTTAGAATGACTGTCTACCCACGTTGATATTATAATTAATATAATAATTCAATTATAATAATTTTATTATTTAAATAATTGCGTTTCCTTTTCCCCTCAGTGTGCAAGAACACGGAGCCCGGAGACACAAACACAGAGGGGCAATGCCAAGGTCAGAGGTCATCTCCCAGCCGACAGTCTTATTTTATTTACCTTACCTTAGTGTATTTTTGCTTAAGCTTAAAAAAAATCGTAAACGTATCGATCATATTTTATTATTTCATTTTATTGTGTGACGATGTTCTTCGTCATACAATATATATGCTCTTTGAGTCTGCCTCGTGTATGTAAAGTGCTATATAAATAAAGTTGCCTTGCCTTGCCTTGCCTTTCCGTCGCTACGACGACGACCATGTCACTGACGCCCCCCCCCCCACCCCCCCGCTTTGTCTTGCAGAGTGTGACAGCTGCGCCCAGGCGTTGCTGGCCGACCTGGAGCGCCTGGACGACGAGCTGACCAGGATCAAGGGCCACCTAGAGAACGCCTCCGCCAGCGCCGATTCCTACGACCGGCTCAGCAAGCTGGAGAAGGCCATCTCCGAGACCAAGGTAGCCCGCCGCCGCCGCGCGCTGGGCGCACACGCTCGCGTGAGGCGTCAGCGCTGTACGGCTACCCGTGGAAACAAGAGGTCCTGCCCATCGCGAAAGAGCAGAGCCGACCGACGCAGAGTGAACGTTGGCAGCCGTTGAAGGAAAGTCGGCAAGGATGGTCGGCTTTCCTGTCGGCTTTACTTCAACGGACGTTCGGTTGAAGGAAGAATTGGTCGGAAAGTCGGCTCTCCTTCAATAGGGTCGGCTTAGCTCAGGAGGTGGAGCGCGTTGACTTGGAAGGTTGCAAGTTTGGTCCCAGTGTCGAGGAGTCCCTGAGCGAGGCACCCTCACCCTAACTGCTCCCGACGAGCTGACTGACGTCTTGCGTGATTGCCGTCAGTGTGTGATTGTGTGTACGAACCGTTTTTGGATAATATTGTCGGCTAAATGTAAGAAGTGTTGAAAGTCTAAGGCGCCGGACAGGCAGTGAGATCCACGTCGGAGCGGAATGTCTTTTTGTTGCCAGGAATGGGAGACTAAACAAAAGAAGCATCCGGCCTGACGGGTGTGGCTCAGGAGAAGGGCAGCTCCCTTTGCAACCAGAGGGTCGGGGGGGGGGGGGGGGGGGGGTTGGATGTCGTGGTGTCAACGTGCTATTGAGCAAGACACACATTACTCCCAAGGGCGCCAGACCAGGGGGTCGTGGGCTCGCATTGGTCGAAACTGCGAGGCATGAAAGGCTGTAAGGTGTTTGAGTGGCCGTAGCGGCTGGACCATCACCATGACGTTCCATAACTCTTCATCTCCATGAGTGAATGGTGCCAAACGGCACTTAAGAGGAAAGGCTGGGCTTTTCCCACAAGGCGACGAAGTGTAATGCACACAGACGTTTTAGTATGCGCCAGCATGTCTCTGTCTCGACGTCTGCAGTGGTTCCGCAGTGATATAGCACAGTAATGCCCGTTACGTAGACTAGCATCCACTTCCATTTTAGTGCCTCTCCATCTCGCTCCGGTGTTATTGCGTAGTACACACTCATACGCGGACGTGGAGTGACTAGGTTGTGTTTTATGCAATGCTATCGTTTCCACGGTTCCATTGAAAAGTGATCTGTGTGTGTCTATGGGTATTTGTGTCTGTGTGTGTGGGGGGTGTGTGCGTCAACACACGTAAGCCACTGCACGGTTTGGACGGCAGCAAACAGCTTGTGGCCTGCTTGACCTGAGACCCCCATGGAATCAGCCATTCATGCCTCACTAAGCTGCTGCTGTGGGCGAGAGATGGGTTGAGATAGGGCTTTGGCCCCCATAACCGTTTCTTTCTATTAGTTTGCTTTGGGAGTCAAATTTTCGGTTCTTTCTCGTAGCGGCGTGACAGGAATGTATTGTGGCTCTCGTAAAAGATCTTTTTACAGATCTTTTAATATCGCCAAACACTTCAACAAATAAGCTTTGCATGTGATCTCAAGTTTAAGTAAGGTGGTATTAGTATTAGTTTGTAGTACTTATGTTATGTTGCTCAATGTAAACGTGTTTGCTTTCTGGATTCTTGCAGATTCTACTCAACAAATTCAACAACACCATTGAAAGCCAGAAGCCTAAAGTTGCTCAGCTAGAGCACGATGTAGAGACCCTCAATGATGATATCAGCACCCTTAAAGCCAAGGTAGAAACACACACACAAACACACATGCACAGAAACGCACACACGCACTAAGACGCACGCACACACACGCACACATACACACACAGACATACACAAACACATACATATAACATTTGTTATGTATGATTTTTATGTAGGCTGACAAACAGATGGCCGTGGCAAAGAAAGCGGTCCAAAATGCAGAGAAAACTGAACAAAGAGCCAAAGATTTGCACACAGACATCAAGGAGATGCTGAAGAAAATCCAAGGTAACGCAGGGGTGACCTTCAGAAAAATTCTCTGTCTTTGGGGCCTTTTCCTTTTCACTTTTCCCATATCATGATGATGACCATGAGCTATGTCTTTCATTACAGATTACCTTTGGTTGAATTATAATACCATTACATGTGGAATACACTAACTCTCTCTCTATCCAATTACATTGTCTTATAAAATCCTGCCGGTGCGTGTGTGTGTGTGTGTGCGTGTGCGTCTTTGTGTGCGTGTGTGTGTGTGTGTGTGCAGCTCTGCTGAGGGAGCTGATGAACTCTGACGGTGGCGGCGCCCAGTCTCCTGACCTGTCTAAGCAGCTGGACGAGGCTCAGCGGCTTGTGAAGGAAATGGAGAAGAGGAACTTCAACCCCCAGAAGGCCGCAGCTGAGAAAGAGCGAGAAGAGGCCAGGAAATGTGAGAGCTCTTCCTGTTTACTGACTCCTCGACAGCCCCCGCCCTTTCCTTGCAGGAGGCCTCCCCTTCAAAGCTTTTCTGTCCCAATGCACTTGTTACAAAAACGATCAGAGCTCTGTTGTCGTGGAAATGGGATGATGGTCAGCCTCGGTGGAAACAAGCGGTTTAAAAATAATGGATTTAGCATACTGGAGGAAAACACTGAGTAACTGTTTCTATGTTGAGATAGATAGTCAAAATAAAGTTTGACCATGGTGTTGAATTTCTGTTCTGTTCTTATTTTCTCTTCCCTCCGCACTCCTCTCCTGTCTTCTCCGCTCCTCTCCTCTCCCTCCTCTCCTCACCCCTCCTCCCTCCTACCCCCTCCTTTCATCTCCTCCCCTCTCCTCTCCTCTTCCCTCCTCTCTTACCATCTCCTCTCCTCTCCTGCAGTGCTGGACTTCATTAAGGCTGACGTCAGTAAACAGTGCGACACCAACCAGGCTGCTGCCGACAAGATCAAGGGCCAGCTGAAGGGTTTCGAGGCCAAGCTGAAAGACCTGGAGAGGACCCTGAAGCAGGCTGAAGACAACGTGAAGAAAGCCAACACCCAAAACGGACTCAACGACAAGTCCCTGAAAGAACTTCTGGTAATGGCTCACATCATCGTCATCATTGATTATGGATCATTGAACAATCAATAGTCTGGATTTACTTCCTTTTTTTTAAAATACACCAGCCTTATTAAGAAACTTCCATAAAAAGTTTAACTTTCTGAACCTGGCCGATGTTTGAGGCCAAGCGATACGATTCAAACACGGCGCTGGTTGCTATGCCAATGCAGTTAATCTTATGTTCTATGTATCCTGGTTCTTTTTATACTCAGCTCAATGTTCGTATCTATTTTCACTATACAGCGCGTGGTTGAGGATGTGAAGAAGGAGAGGAAGGCGGTGGAGGACATGATGGAGCAGGCTGAGGAGGAGTTGCAGAAGACAGAGGATCTGGCAACGATGCTGGCTGACAGTAAAAAAGTATGGAAAACAGGACATCATGAAGGCTTTTCTGTCTGATCTCAATTACACACCTTTTTTTAACAGTATAATGCGATGTTACTTAAATGTAGTTGGGTAGCAGACAATTCGTCGTGATGTTCTCAGACTGGTTTAATGGTGGAAAAAAAACGGTACAACATACATCCGATTTAAAAAGGGGTAGCTCAACACGCCCTCGAGCCTCCTATGTTGTATCACCTTTATGTCTCGAAACAATCCACTACCGACAGACAGAGATATGCCTTGTCCATCACGCCTTCCCAAGAGACAATCCTGTAATTAATAATAATAATTGCTGTTCTCTACATGCGCTGAGGTGCCATGCGTGCCTGCACACTCCACTTCCACAACATGTCGTATTAATCGTATCATTGAATCAATCGCAGGAGTACGAACAGCTGGCGGCACAGCTGGACGGAGCCAAGAGGGACCTGACCCAGAAGGTTAATGAGATCTCCCAGGCGGCGAACAAAGAGGACCTCGTCATAAGAGCAGAGGAGCATGCAGACAAGCTCAGCAAGATGGCCATGGACCTCCAGAAGTAAGGGAGCGTTATGTGTTGGAGACGTACCGCAACCACCCTGTTTCACTGCGGTGGTGGCGTAGAGTCGTAGACGTGTTCTTGGTAGCACGAAGGGAGCGAGTGAAGTCATTGTGGTTTGTTTTCAATTTGATATCATTGTCATATGATTTTTATACTATTTCGATTATATAATGATGTATTATTTTGTTATTTTTTATTATTTATATATTTATTTTTGCTTACATTTTAATTTTTATCTTAATTTGTATTTTTCTTTCAATTTATATATATAGATATATATATATATTCATTTATTAATTTTTTATTTACTTTTACTTTTAACTTTTTTTTGGTGATGTACAGTGGGGAACTGCGCATCAGAAATGTAAACACTCTCTCTGCCGTTTTGATGTCCTTCCTGCACTGCTTGCCCTAACCTGCACTTGTTTTCCTTTCCTCCAGCGCTGTGGGGAATGCCAGCGGGCGTACGGACGTGCGTGATGCTATCGATGCCATCAACGCCTACAAAAACATCACAGACGCCATAAACGCCGCGGAGGCCGCAGCCAATGAGGCTAAGGCAGCTGCCGACAAGGCGCTGAATGTACGCCTCAAGTCAACCTCAATTCCATAACTTTTTTGAATTATTTTCCTTTCAACTGAAAACCGTCTAACAAACGAATCTCTTCCGTTGTTAAGAACGTGAAAAATGCTGACCTGACCGAGAGGGCGAAGGAGTTGAAAACGTCCGGAATTGAACTGCTCAAGGATGCGAAGGACTCGCATGAAGATCTTAGGGGTGAGCGTCCTTCTAGACGGTTAACGACCTCTGCATCAACCCACGAGCCAGAACAAAACCAAAATGTATTTATCATTGTGTTTCATTTCTCCAGCCGCAGAAGATGACCTCAGTGCCCAGAAAAGGCGTCTGAAGAACGCAGACATCAAGAAGAAAGCACTGGAGAAGGACCTCATGAATGTCCAGGCAGAACTGGATAACATAAACAGAGGTTGGCTTTAATGAATCAGTTAGACACATACTCATTATTTGTGAGATGAAACGACCTGCCCACGTTCTAGGCATTCAGCTGTTTATTAATCTCCTTGCTCTATTTCCCAATAAGATGACATTGGCGATATGATTGACGAAGCCAAACGGAAGGCGGCCAGCGCCGGTACCACGACAGCAAACACCCAGGACAGACTGAACAACATCAAGGATGAACTGGACAAGATCAAGGTGACTCCGGGGGACTCTAACATCACTGATCTCATGGACGAAGTGGACCAGTCAGGTGAGGACCATGTTCTTCCGCCGTGGATTGTCCAGTAGTGATTTCGCTCCATATTGAAATCATCATGTTACCTCTTGAGCCTGATGAGGGTGTCTCTTGTGATCTTTAGTGAAGGATCTGCTGAACCAAATCCCATCCCTGGAGGACAAGCTGTCTGAGATGGAGAACCTGACCTCGCAGTTCCTCCCTGTCAGCAACATAACGGAGAACATCAAGAAGATCAAGGAGCTCATCGAACAGGCCCGTGACGCAGCCAACAGGGTAAACGAGTTACCCACAGTATTCATGGAGAGTAGAGTCTTTCCCATCCCCAAGGGACCATTTGCAGACTGTAGTAGTATTGATAGTTAAAACAATTACACTGCCTAACAGTGACCACCTCACAAACAATGAATACAAAACGAACGAGACATTAAAACATCAGACATTAAAACACATGGATGGTCAGAGGACACTGAGAGGAGAGAAGTCCTCAACAGTTCTACTGCTTATAAAGCCAATTGACGCTTGAACACACAAAGGCCTCGACCAATCGGCTCTCATTCGAAGAACTCTCCTCTATGCTCTGTGCGGAGCTCCTGGAAGTCCTCGTCCAAACAGTGGATTGCCATGAAACACGGCATGTATGATACATCTAGCACCTCTCCCACTCCCGACCTTTCAGATCCGGATCCCGATGAAGTTCATGGGCGACGGCTACGTGGAGCTCCACACACCTACCAACCTGGATGACCTCAAGGCCTACACGGAGCTGTCTCTGACTCTGCAGAGGCCCCTCAGCGGGAGGGGAGACGGCAATCGAAGACGGCGACAGGCCTCCGGCGACCCCAGCGACATGTTTGTGATGTACCTGGGCAATAGAAACGTGAGTGGGTGGGCTGGCCGGGCCGTGGCGCCGTATAAACAGTGCTACCCGGGAGCGGCAGTAGCTCAGGAGGTAGAACGGGTCGACTGGTAACTCGGAAGGTTGCTGGTTCGATCCCCGGCTCCTCCTAGAGCGTCGAGGTGTCTCTGAGCAAGACACCTCACCCTGACTGCTCCTGACGAGCTGACTGTCGCCTTGCATGGTTGACACCGCCGCCGGTGTGTGAATGTGTCCATGAATGGGTGAATGTTAGGCAATATTGTAAAAGCACTTTGAGTGGCCGCTGGTTAGAAAAGCGCTGTATAAATGCAGTCCTTTTACCATTTGCCGTTTGTTACCGACACGTGGGTGGAAAATGTGGGGATGGCGTGTTTAACCCTACACTCTGTCTCATCCCTCCGTTAGTCAACCGGGGACTTCATAGGCATGGCGGTGAGGCAGCACGAACTGTACTTCATCTACAGGCTCCACGCGAGGGAGTACGAGATCAAGACGGGAACCGTCAGCCGCTCGCCATCAAACCCGGCCATGTTTGACAAAGTGGACCTTCAAAGGTAACTTAAATCCCTAAAATCCGTCACCTGTACATTGTATTCCTCTTGGATTACATGGGAGGGGAGTGGATAGAGCTAATTGGATCCGGTCACAGCTCCTCTGCTTGTGGGCGTTTCCTAAACGTTTGCGTCGTGTGTTCCATCGTTTAGGATTTACCAAGACGCACAAGTGACCTACACCGAGGCCTACACGTCCAGAGAGCCCAAACCGGCCGTGATCAGCACCAAGCAGGGAGACATGCTGGAGAACCTGCTGAGCCTGAACCCAAGGGATGTGGTCTTCTATGTGGGAGGCTTCCCGGCCGACTTCACTGTAAGCTAACCCTGTAGCGTGGTCAGCCCCACCGGCTTCATGCACCGTAGAACACGCGGTCCCGTCAGGGAAACAGGAAACTAATGTGAGCTGCCGTTTTGGTGTCTTCAACAGTGTTATAACCCCGTTCTCTCCATTTGTATTTCACCACAGCCCCCGGCGTCTCTCAACTACCCCATGTACAGGGGCTGCATTGAGTTCTCCTCATTCAACGACCGATTCATCAGCCTCTATAACTTCAAGGAGGCCGTCAAAATCAACCGGGAGATCCCATGCAAGAGGTCAGTATTTTCAGTGTTCAACATACTGTACTTGCGTGCTCTGTACCAGCGATAGTGATACGGATGTATGGATGCATGAAAGCACAATTAAGTGGGTATTGCGACGATATCTATCAATACTCAAATGCTATAAAGAGCTCACAAGTCAGGCTTTTTCAGCTTGGGCGATTTCTGGGTTGCTGTGATGTGATGTTTGGCCTCTAACTGAAATTGTATGTGCTTCCCAGGAATAGGAAATCAACCGAGACAACATACTTTGAAGGCACAGGCTACGCTAAGTTAGCTATCGGTACAATACGTGGGTCGGTTCTTTTGCTTGAGCAGAGCCTCAACACTCGCTCGGTCGACGGGCTGCTCCTCTACATTGGAAACCAGGTACAGTCACCAGGTCCCTTCATGTCTTCATGGTTTGATCAAATCCGAATACAGTTGGATGACTATTCAAGATTTCAAGATTTCAAGAGTTTTATTGGTCATATACATGTGCATGAAATGAATTGAAATGAAGATTTGGCAGAGCCTGCAGAGATTGTGCAACATTCAAAATATAAAATATTTAAATAGGGTGACAAATTGAATACAAATAAGTAATAAAATAACAATTAAAACAATTAGCCCTATTGACTATGATGATTCGAATGCGTTTACACAATTGTATTAATTTAATACATGGACATTAATACAAAATTAATGAATGCACTTTTTTTTTCATTGTTTTGTTGAATTTGGATTGAATGTATTCTTTGACACCTGTTCTATAGGCTAAATATTACACCTTGGCGGTTGAGAGCGGCTATGTTGTCATCCGTAGTGACCAGTTGGATGCACCAGCCAGAAGCAAAAAGAAGATCTTCCCCCTGGTAAGTGTCTCAACTCTCTACGGTCAAGAGCCTGGCTTTGATGTCCCTTGTGATATCGACTTGTAACTACCCAAGTTCGCAAGTCCTCTGTGAAAATAGATGGCTTCAAATGTCATCCGAACATTGTTGTTCTTCTTTCACAGGCGGATTCAGCAGATATCCTCATCATCTTCGATAGTAAAAAGAGTAAAACAAGAGTGAGAATCGGTACTGATTGGGTGGTCGAAGCGGAGGCTAAATACGATGGGGCAGAATTTGTGGAGTACTACATCGGTGGTGTGTCATCCGACGTGAGGGAAAGGTATGAGGCTTTGATTCAAAGGGCTGTGCTTCCTACATCTCCTCAAAACTTGTTGATTTGATCCAATGAAATGATTATTCAATGTTTTGCCATAGCCCCCCCTCTCCCCCTTTCGACAACAGGAAAGACCATGTAAGAAGGTTTTTCTAGCAAACCTTCTAATCTTTTACCGCCTTACAGGAAAAACATCACCATACCAGCTATTAAAGGGTGCATCAGAAACATAAAGACCGACAAAGATCCCCCTGTATACCTGGAGACGGTCGGCGTCAGCAGAGGTTGCCGCATGGACTTATTGGTGAGGAATCTGGTCTCGCAGTCATTGCTATTCCCAACTCATCCACCCTTCCACCTTATATGGTGCCATACTGTTCCCGTTAATTGAACCGTTCTTGTGTCGCCCTGTCTCCTTTTCATAGGCTATTCGTAAAGCAGAGTTCGACCTGGGGAGCTCGCTGGCAATCCACCCGGCTCCCATTAGTCTAGACGGGGACGTCAGCCTGTCACTGGGCTTCAGGTCCACAGAGGACCAGGGTCTTATTCTGGAGCAGAGCCAAGTGGTGAGTCCCCATGCGCCCCCCCCCCCCCCCCCCCCCCTTTCGCTGTACTAGATGTTTCCTCAGGTGGCTTATCCCTATCCTCTTATGTTGTCCAACTTTCAGATCAGCGGGCTTAAGCTGGAGTTGTCGGACGGCTGCGTCAAACTGAGATTTGGAGACAAGGTGTTTAAATCGATCAGACAATACAACGACGGCCAGTGGCATTACTTGACTGTCACCAAATCTGGAACGAGGTAAATATACCTGGTGGATGGACGGATGGATTGACAGACTTAAGTTTACATGTCAGACAATCTGTTTTTGAGAGATCATGGATATATGAAAATAAGCATGTGCGCCACATCAAACACTTCCATCGCGTCTCTCCCTAGTATCGAATTACTCATCGACGAATTAAGAGGAGCAGTGCCGCAGCCCAATGAGTCGTTCCGACCGGACCCCAACAGTCAGGTCTCCCTCGGGAAGGACATCTTCAAGGGATGCATCTCAAACGTCTACCTGAAACGGTAAGCACTGTTCATGGAGCACACGCCCGTAGTTCCATCGCAGTACAGTCATAGCGTTGGTACTCTATGGTGTTCTTCCACTGAGACATGCTCCCTTTTGCTCTGTTTTTACAGGCCGGACCATCTGTATCGACCGGAGGACCTGAGCACCTTCCAGCCCTCTGGGAGTGTGGAGCTGGACGTTTGTTCGCCTGAAAGACCGCCAATGATGATCCTTGACACATCCCGCCAGGTCAGGATAGCAGTTGATTGAGACGATGGATTTTTAATGGGTTGATCTGTTAAGTCAAATCAAGAAAGGGAATTCCCTCCCAGGAAGTCATGAAGCCTGACATTTTAAATCATTTGAGCGGTATCCTCAAAGCATTGACCAACGCGAATGGCATTCACCACATCATTGGCAATTCGGGCACAATCTTAGGAGTAAGTCAAAGGGCCGACTTCTAAGGTTTTGTATTTAAGGAAAAGCAGATAAATGGAATTAAGGTTAGGGCATTTGTATGCCATACAGCAGTACGATAGTATTGCAATAGTTTCTCTTTGCCCCTTCAAAACATTTTGTCTAACCCGCACATATGCCGGTAACCTCATCCTAACCATAACCGGGACCAAAATCATACACATACCACTTATCCTAATCCTAACCCTAAACCTAACACTAGCCCTAACCGGGACAAAAAACACACGTATACCAGTTACTTCATCCTAACCCTAACTAGGACCAAAACCACACATATACCAGTTCCCTCATCCAAACCATAATCCTAACCCTGACCAGGACCAAGTCTCTCGTGTTATTAAGCCTGATATAAATCTGTGTATTTTGTTTAAAACCTGCTTTGCTGCTTTATTTCCAGAATTGAAGAAGCAGAAGGATGTCCTAAAACCTGCTGACATTGAGAGAAAAATATATGAACTGAAAACTGTTGCTAAACATTTCCTATGTATTTGATTTGAACAAGATCAACAGTTATGTTACCGAAACCATTTTATTTTATGTATGTCTGTCTTTTTTATTATTATAATGAAAATCAGTAGAAACAAGGATCTTCTCATGTCTGTCATGTCTTTCTTCATCTCACACAATAATACAGTAATAATCTAAATCAATAATCTAATGATTTCTCACTAACCATTCATATGCACTCAATGGCTAATTCTGTATTAATTTCATCAAAAAGGGTCACATTATTTTTGATATAAACTTTAAGATGGTAACAGTGGACTGAATCAAATAAAAACCAATCATCCTCGACCTAAAATATAAACCAGTATTCTCCAGTAACTATTCAATATAAATCACACACAGCCTTAATCGTAGGTGGAGGCGGGGTGAATGGTGTGTTTGTGTGTATGACTAAGAAGGAGAAGTATTAAATCCTGTGCTTGATCAAATAACAATTTATGTTTTGTCTCATTCACTTCCACTAATAACAATACTAATTCTAATTTTAATGTAATGATTGTTCATTATGGTCTTCAGTGAACTATGAGGTATCCAGTCCATTGTTGAGTTTATATATTTATATATGAATACATATAGAAATATATATTGAGATGGAAGACAGAGCAGTATTGAACCTCAAGATGAAGTCACTGTCTCATCTGTTATTTATATCCTGTATTCACAAGCATAAACAGCTCCATCAAATCAAACCCACATTTACATAAATTACTCACTTAACAAATCAATGTATTCAATAACGTTGTACAGAGTTGATGTGCAAAAACAAATGAGCACACACAGTATTCATCTGAGGAACAAACACAGTGTTCATCTGATGACATACAGATTAACATACATTATTCAACAGTTAACTGTTGAAACAGTTAACTGTTGAAATGTGCCACATGTATGGCAGCAGTATAAAAGACCGACAATGTTTTAATCATAATCATAATTAACTACATTTTTTAATGATATTACCTATTACATTTTATATCCATTGATACATTTCTTCCCGAGGTCAATAACAATTGATTGACCTAAAGAACACTTCTTACCGGCTTAAAATCTGATGTAAAAATGAATTCCTCATAAATAGATACTGAGGTGTTGCTATAGTGATGGTTTCAACACATTCTCAAGCTCTGAGTATTAGAAACAAGAGGGCAGGGTAACATGCCGATGCAGAAGTAAATTGGTTACACTTAACAATAATAGTATATTAATTTACCATGAATTGGTTAATTAGTTAATGCAGTAATAAACATTAACTAACAGTTACTTAAATGTTAACTAATGGTCTAGTATTCATTGACTTATAGTTTTATTTATTTATTATGGTGTTGAGGTATACACGTTATCATTATTTTATAGGGTTAGAGTTAGACCTAAACCCTCTAATCCTTACCATAACCCATAAACTAATGCTATATTATAATGTTTACAACTGCTTTTACTAATGTTAATCAATGTACCCTTATTGTTAAATGTTACCAATCAATTTCTTTATAGATCTTATCTAGAGCTTTACAGCCATCTCAGCGAGGGTGTGCCTATGCGACTTTGCTGCCAATCAGAACGGCTCAAATTATTTGAACAAATGAAATCTGATATCGAAAAAGAATTTCGATGGTGTCAGGACCCTGGTGTTACCTTTGACACCAGGGTGCATGTTCACATTGCTGTTCGGGGTTGTCTCAATTGGTATATCAGCCCCCCTTTTCCAGAGAATACTTTATTTCCTCTCTTTTCTTAATGTATGCTGAACACATCTTGAAGTCCTCAACGTCATTTGCAGAGCTGGGAGGCTCGAGATGCCCACCATGGCCTTGTACACCTTGCCACTGGCCCACTGTGACACTCGGCCTGTCTTTGTTTTGTTTTTTTGTCTGCTCCCCGTCTGTGGTGTCAGGACGCCGTGCAGACCGTGCAGACTACTGCGAACGCGTTGCCGCCGGTGTCGGAGTGTACAGAGCCTGCCTCGCTGCAGCACGCCTACCGCATGGGCGCGGCGGTCAGCAGCCTCCGCTTCAGTCTGCCCCCACAGGCCCTGCTGCCAAAGTATGCACAACTAACTGCACTCCACAAGCAACTACTGCACTCACTCTAAAATTGTATAAAATACTATATCCCATATCGTATGATAAGGCGTGTATATGTAGTCATGCACATTGCACAGACACGGACAAACACACACGTACACACTTACAGACACACACTCACAGACACACATGCACACAGACACACACACTCACGGACACACATGCACATACATACACACACACACACACACAACCACAGAACTATTCGGTTGGGACCCGTTATATTTTGCCCATGTCGCACAAGCACACACACAAACATGCACACACACACACACATTCACACAAACAGAAACACACACTTGCATGCAATCACACACACACAAACAGACACAAGCACACACGCACGCAAACACAGAACTAATCGTTTGGGACCCTTTATTTCTCGCCCATAGGCCCCACTTCTCTCTAGAGGTACGGACGAGGTCTCCAGATGGCCTGTTGTTCTTTGCTGCGACCAGAAGGGGGAACTCTCACATGGCTGTCTACATGTCCAAGGGCAGAATTCGATTCTCTGTGGGCAAAAAGAAAGAGATCTTCAACCGGGAGAAGTACAACGACGGGAAGTGGCACTCGGTCAGTGAACGTCACGAAATCACAAACCCTTTCAGGACTCTGAGGGTATTGATCCTGTTGTTGCTTAGGTCTGCCATCCTGTTGACTCTTGGTCCTTATGTGCAGGTCATGTTCAGCTTGGAGAAGAAGAAATTCAGATTGATTGTGGATGGAATCAGGGCTCAGGATGGCCAGCTGACTAGTAATGAGGTGGCTTCGCTGGAGCTGCTGTCCCCACTTTACTTAGGAAGTGCCCCTGAATCCCTTCACCAGTATTTAAAGGTAAAACACACCGTTTTAGCCCACTGTATTGCTTTGTCGTATAACAGTTATCATTCTATTACATTACTTTCCAATTATACATTTAATTGGACAGTCTTTTTCATTGATCAGATGTGTTATATGGCTTGCAGACAGATACTTATTGATCTGTGGCTTTCAAGATGAGTGAAAGGGACTTGAATATGCTACTTTAAAATCCATTTATTATGTTGAAATGCCATCATGTTGACCAGGCTACTTGATTTTTGAAAGAAGTTTACTCTAATAAACCCTTAAACACTGCCAAGAGCAGTGTTGTCTGGACTAGTAGAACTCACTCCCTGGGGTCGAATCTGACTTTGAACTTTATATGAGCTGTATATGATTTTATGTTTTGTCCACTTTTAGCAGAAGAGCCTACGCAAGCACAGTGTGTTGGGCTGCCTCCGCAACTTCCAAATGAACGGCCGTGCCATGCTGCAACCAACCACCAATCACGGAGCCGGCCCCTGCTTTGATGGACCGTTGCAGAGCGGTGCCTATTTCCCGGGGAGCAATGCTCATGTCGTTTACGGTGAGTCAACTGAAGTAAGTGCATTTTTATGACGTCTGTCAGATATTCGTTGATACCATCCTTTTCTATATCCCCCCCAGAGGACGACTTTGTTGTGGGCGAAGACTTTGAGCTGCTGTTTGACATCCGACCGAGGAATCTAACCGGGGTCCTGCTTCACGTTGGGAATTTCAGCCGGGCCAAGCATGGAGCCAGTGAGGGACACCACCTCAGTCTCTACATGCTCAAAGGAGAGGTGAGCTGTTTCTTCGCAAAGTAATGGGTTGCATTGGCTGCAATATCATCATAAGTTAGTTATCCATGTTGACGTTTGATTGTCCAGAATTGATTCTGATCATCAATTCTTCATGCACCACCATGTACTACAATGAGAACCGACTGTATCGCCTGGTAAGTTCTCTGCTTCTTCATGAATGTCTCTGTTTCCGTCATGCTCTGACCTACAGGTAATAGCACATGTGAACAATGGAGCAGGTGAATTCTCAGTGTCAGTCATGCCCAAGACTGCATTGTGTGACGGGACATTCCATAAAATATCAGGTAAACTCCCGGTCAACGGTTTCATTACAAGACATGGTCACCAAAAAGGTCACAGAATTGATGTGTTATAACAAAATTTACTATTAACAATTTAACAGTAGAAAGGGATATGAATTCAGCGGGTGTTTGTGTGTTTCTCCTAGTGATCAAGCAGCAAAATGTGGTGCAACTGCACGTGGACACTGTGGACAACCACAAGATCGGACCTCCCTCTTCAGTCACGACACTGACTAGAGGCCCTCTGTATGTGGGAGGCATCCCAGGTAGGTTGGAACTGACAGACGCTCCACAGACAAGACACCTACATTGCATTGAGCGGATGCTTTTATCAGAAACATGAGGCCTTTCCCTCAATGATTCTAACATTTGTGTTCAGTTCACACATAAAGTTCCTCCGGGTAAAATCCAGAGAATGTCCGGTTTACAGTGCATGTGTGATGTGAAAGGGATAATATTATGGTGGGAATCTAACCTCCAACCCCGGGCAGTTACACAGGGCCACGGTAGACACGTCAAGACCAGACAGATCAGGGATTTAGCAGACGCTTTTATCTAAAGTGACTTCCACGTATCAATATTACAGCAACTACAAATTGGAGTGCTGCATGACCAAGTGCTCACGATGTGGTGCTATTTAAACGTTGCAGCAAAGGTCTGATGCATAGGGCAGTAAGGCTGCAAGCATGGAATAGATGGATCTATCAGTTGGTGAGGTGTTCCCAATAGAGCTCAAGGTTCTAAAATATATTAATATATTTTTTATTATATGTTTTTATTTATGTATGCATATATATATTCAATTAAAAGCAATATTTTATATATAATAACATACTATGAATACTATTTGTATGATAATAATAATTATAATATTAGAATTATATTAGTAGATAGATCACTCAAAGTAGGAAAAAAAGTTGAGAAAATAAAAGTTAAGAAAAAATAAAAGATAAAGTTCAGAATATTTTCTAAACCAGTAAAGACACATAGACTCAGTGATAAGCATGGCCGGTTTAACCCACTTACTGAATGTTGTGTGCTGCAGAGAGTCCCCGGCAGCAGCCCTCGCTCCCGGTCTCCTCCTCCTTCGTGGGCTGCATCCAGGACATGACGATCAACGGCAAACCCGTCTACTTCGAGAGGCTGTCTAAAGCGTCCGGGGCGGTCAACCTCAGGGAATGTCCGGCGGGCTGACGCAGGCCTACTACTGCGCTGCTATGACCACGCCCATGTCCATATGCTACGACCATGTGCAATCTCAATTTGTAAATTATGTATAGTATATTGAATGTTTGTGTGTGTGTGTGTGTGTGTGTGTGTGTGTGTGTGTGTTTGCGTGTGTAGGTGTGGGTGTTATAGTGTGTGCGTGAGTGCTTTTGTATGTTTGTGTGTGTGTGTGTGTGTGTGTGTGTGTGTGTGTGTGTGTGTGTGTGTGTGTGTGTGTGTGTGTGTGTGTGTGTGTGTGTGTGTGTTTGTGCAAACGAGTACATGCTGTCTTTATTGATCTGTATCAGGAAATACAACTACTAAGCTTTTCCGTTCAATGTTTCAGTATTTATTCTTTTGTTAGATCCTACATTACAGTATCACTGTATTGATGCATTTATACCAATGACGTTTCACATCAAATTAAGAAATCTGTTTGACTTTCTTTGACTCTACACGATACTGTATGATGCTTTTATTGGAAATAGCTGCATTGCTGTTTGACTTCGAAGCATAAGCGACCAAGCACTTTAAGTATTCAAATGACCAGAGGATCATTATCATTGGTTAATGTCTTTGTTCAACTCAAGTTGTACAGCCAATAGGTGGTCTTGTAAATGACGCCATTGTCAGATAATGACAAGGTTTATCTATCACACTAAATGACCACTGGTCGGATTATATGTTTACTTTTTCGATAAGATCTAGACCTAACTGATCATCCTTGAAATCAAACCAGATTTTCCTGAATTAATATTCCATTTGTTGTTGTGCATTCCGAAGTGAAAGTGTAAGCTGTTGTTTTGTGGACGTAAAATCTGAAACCTTTTTTCGGAATGTGTTTGAATGTAAATTTTGTTTCAAATCTTGGATTATTTAGCCTTTGTTATTACAAATATCAACATCAAAATGCCTTGATTTGTACAACTTAGAATTTTTATTTGACTGTGCCATTGAAATATTGTTCCACAAATATTCATGTTTTTCTATAAATATTAATCAGATTGTTGACCCACATTTCCAGGGGTATTTTATGCTTTCATTAGCAATGCAACAATATAGTTGAGTTCATAAAGTGTTGGATTGATATTTCATGTATTTCATTTCAAAACGTATTAACTGTCTGAATGTGTCAAAGTAGCCTAAATCAATTACATGATAGGCTGGAAGGCTGGTAATTGGCATTTATTTATGTTTCACTGTAGACCTGCTGTTTGAGTGAAAGCAAATAAACAAAGTGTGTGAAACTGGCAGCCTGTTACGTTTTTGGTTATATTCCAAATAAGACATTCAAGCAAAATCATTAAAGATTTATACTATCACATTCTGATTAAACTTTTTGGTTCCCAAGCGACTGAAGAAGGAGCCTCGGACGCTGATTGGCTGGCTGCTCAGATCTAACAAATGAACCCCCCCCCTCCATTCTCTTCTCTGGCTACGCCAATCCCAGGCATACCACCGCCGCGGAATACGGAAGACAAGCGGACTTGCAAACAAACAAACAAACAAGCAACCCAGAGCTGCGGATATTATTTTTGAATTATCCGGGTATTACTATGGCAATAATACCGAAGATGGACACGATACGACCTAGTTTATATTCCACGCTTTGACTGCCCTGTCAAAGCCGACCACCAGCACGCAGACTTCCTCCCCTCCCTGGCGCAGAGCCTTTTCTCCGTTGTAACTATTTGCTTTTTTAGGAGATCAATTATATTTATATATCGATGGCGGGCAAAACAAAACCAGTGACCGCTGGGGATAAACCGGACACTATCGATGACGCTGAACTGGCACTGGAAGGCATAAACATGCTGCTGAACAATGGCTTCAAAGAAAGTGACGATCTGTTCAAAGCACACAGGTCAGTGGACGACTGCGGTCCACTTCTGCAGCGCCTCCGGGGGGAGCACGTGTTACCCTCTCCCGTTCGAGCCCTCTCGTTTGACCAGTGGATCTCAATGAATTGTGGTCTACAGCGAGTGTCGTTATTTGTGGTGCTTTTGTGTTCACTTCAATTTGCATAGGACCGGATAAGCAAAGTGACATGTCATGTCTTGATCACATTGCTGTGTATCTAGGTGTGTCATCCCAGGGAGATTAAATGCATGGAATATATATAGAGAGAGAGAGAGAGAGAGAGAGAGAGAGAGAGAGAGAGAGAGAGAGAGAGAGAGAGAGAGAGAGAGAGAGAGAGAGAGAGAGAGAGAGAGAGAGAGAGAGAGAGAGAGAGAGAGAGAGAGAGAGAGAGAGAGAGAGAGAGAGAGAGAGAGAGAGAGAGAGAGAGAGATGTTTAGTGTATCAAGACAGGCATTCTGATGGTTATACTTTTGAAATCGAATCACTTCTGTTTTCTCATAGCCTAACACAATGTATAGGCATAACGTTACGTCATGCTATTACTAGGTCATACAACTGGTTTATTGATTTGGAAGCTCAGACTCGTTTCCAAGCAGGTTTGTCTGCCCTAAACAAACCATGGCCATTGTAGATGTAAAAACTGCTCATTTAGATAGCATGCTCCTACAAGTTGACTGTATCGTTTTATAACAAAACGATGAAAACCTCACAACCAGTGTGAATTCTAGCCTTTAGCCTTACTATTGGCTATGATTGCTGTCAAGGTTGAATGACAACCATGACTTTATCAATGGCAAAGAAGGTCAAGCAGTGGGAGACCCGGCTCCTGGTGAAAGCTTAAATGTCACCCTTTACTTCTAATTGCTCTCCGTGTTAGAAGGACCTCACACTGTGGCTTTGAAAACAGGAACAGTGATCGGGGCAATTTCCTGACAAAGCCAAAACCAACTCAGAAAGAAACTTGTGACTACTGTAGGCCACAGTGAGACAGCTATTTCAGGACCAATCCTAGAGGCATTATTTAAGTTTACACATATTTCTTACACATGTACCCCGCTGGCTCTTTCTGCAAAAAGACTCCCCTGTTGCTATGTTTAGCCTTCCCTCTGATAGTTTGTCTATTGTCTTTTCAAGGAACCACAGCCCTTTAATGAGTTTCGGAGCCAGTTTTGTCAGTTTCTTGGTAAGTAGTGGTGCAGCATTCTACATGAAACCACTGAGCCCTGATTTTCCTGGCTATCAATGCTGAGTGTCATTACTACCGTAAATACTATCAACCTACTATACAGCCCACTGCTATTCAACCATGCAAAGTATTGTATTTAGCCTTATTGTTATTTATTTTCTTTATTTTCCTCTTGAAAGTAATGGGTGTGATAGATGGGTTTGCAATTGAAACAAACTCAATTTATCACTGCTTTATTGTTTATTTTGTCGACCCAGTGCTTTATTTAGTTTTGCCTGTGCATCGTTGAGATGTTTTGTTCTCCGTGCCGCAGAACGCCATGATGACGTTCGAGGAGGAGAAGATGCAGACGGCCTTCGAAGACCTCAAAGCGACGGAGAGGCTGTGCGAGAGCGAGAACGCCGGCGTCATCGAAACCATCAAGAACAAGCTGAAGAGAAACGTGAGTCGGCGTGAGTCATGGATGTATGTGCATGGACGTCACACACACGGGGGCGTAATGCACCCAATTAACATAATGCACTCACACACAGCTGCTGAGAGAGCCCTTCTAGTACTCTGTGCTTATTCAAATAATAACGAAATCTGGTGATGGGTAGAATGGAGGTTATTCAAAGTAGTAGCACACACACAGACACCGAGGTTTTTCCGGTCGCCCCGGTGGCTTGCATGCCCTGCACAACCTCCAGCGCTAAGTGGCTTTTAGTAACGTGACCCTGTGTTGTGCAGGTGGACTCCCAGAGGTCATGGCTGGCCATGCTAAATCGCCTCCAAAGGCAGATCATCATCGCGGACTGCCAGGTGTACCTGGCCGTGCTGTCCTTCATCAAACAGGAGCTGTCGGGTAAGAGGCCTCCTGACCGCCCCGGGCACGCTGTGGTGGGGTCGGTGGGTACTGTTCCCGTGAGAGCTGAGAGTTGTTCACGTCGCTTGGACACCTTGTACTCCCATTGCACTCCTGACCGTCCCTGGAAGGAGGGATCCCCCACTCTGCCTTCCTTCTCAAGATTTTCTTCCTTGCTAATTAAGGGAGGTTATTTGCCCTCTGGGGGGCTAAGGTTAGGGGGGGTGTCATTCATATACATATATATATATATATATATATATATATGGCTTGTTAAGCCCTTGAGACTGTACCTGTGATTTAAGGGCGGTACAAATACTATTTAGAGATAGTTTTTTCTGATTCGAACAACCTTTAACCTCTGACCCCCCCCCCCCTCCCCCCTCGACACAGCGTACATCAAGGGGGGCTGGCTCCTGCGCAAGGCCTGGAAGATGTACAACAAGTGTTACAGCGACATCACCCACCTGCAGGAGGGCGGCCAGCGACGGCCCTCAGACGCCCAGGGGTCGGCCTCGCCCACGCCCTCCTCCAGGTCCCAGCAGTCCCTCGGCGACGCCCCCGGCGACGCCCCCGCCCCCGCGCCCGCGCCCGGCCGGGTCCCGGACGCGGGGCGCTCGGAGGCCCTGGACCGGCTCAAGGGCTCGGTCAGCTTCGGCTACGGCCTCTTCCACCTCTGCATCTCCATGGTGCCGCCGCACCTGCTGAAGATCGTCAACCTGCTGGGTTTCCCCGGCGACCGTCTCCAGGGCCTCGCGGCGCTCGCGTATGCCAGTGAAAGTAAGGACATGAAGGCCCCCCTAGCCACGTGAGTAGGCGTGCCGCACATCTCCCCGTGATATGCAAAGATGAAAATAAAAACAGGATTCAACCCCCAAACAACGACACGCGTTCACACACGGTCACGGCCACACGGCCGTGACCGTGTGTGAACGCGTGTCGTTGTTTGGTGGTTGAATCCTGTTTTTATTATCATCATTGCATATCATTAGCCTCTTAATTGTCAAAGTCCTATTTTAAGGTTTATCTTGTCAAAAGACCTTCAACCCCCAAACAACGACACGCGTTCAAACACGGTCACGGCCGCGTGTGTGAACGTGTGTCGCTGTTTGGGGGTTGAATCCTGTTTTTATTATCATCTTTGCATATCGCTAGCCTTATAATAGCCTCATAATCGCCAAAGTCCTATTTTAAGGTTTATCTTGTCAAAAGACCGATAGGCAGTTAGTGATTGTGGAATGTAGAGAACACTCTGATTGGCTTCGGATGTAGCCAATGAGGAACAGTGAATCAGCAGCGTTAGGTTAGAGTAGAGTTAGGTTAGATATCACCCTTTGGCCAAAAATATGACCACGGCAATTATGCTAGGAGGCAAATATATGTTGTATTCACAACGGATAGGACCGAACGGTAGACGAGATCATTACAGAATAGGAAGGGGTATGGCGGGAATCTTGCTGAGATTGAGACGCTATCTGCGATTGTGTACACTCTACACACACGATAGAGTGTAGAGTAAAGTAGGACCGGTGATCCTCAAGGTGCCTCACTCTCCACACTGTAGAATGTGAAGCACCTTGAGGATCACCAGTCCTACTTAAGGTCATGATGAGTCATGTTTGATAATGAGTAAACATCTCGACCCAGCAAACCCACCCACACATAAAGACCCTGAGAGCTCGAGACATGCTCCGTATTCCTCTCAGGGGGGCCACTTTAGCCGCGCTAGTAATATAGCTGGGCGGTGTGTGTGTGTGTGTGTGTGTGTGTGTGTGTGTGTGTGTGTGTGTGTGTGTGTGTGTGTGTGTGTGTGTGTGTGTGTGTGTGTGTGTGTGTGTGTGTGTGTGTGTGTGTGTGTGTGTGTGTGTGTGTGTGTGTGTGGCTGAAGAGCAAGTGTGGACGTGTCTCAGAGCTAACTATTCTGTAAAGATTGCTGTGATAAATCAGTGTTTCAGGAGGGTTGAAGTTTGAAATATTATTATGGATAAAGATTATATTGTAACTTTGAAATCATAAATTAATTCAGAAGACTTTGGCCCACACATTGTGCTTCAATAACTTATTACAGAAGAACATTTTTATTTGTGTATGGAAGTTTTGCATGTAGAGATATGTAAATACTTTACTATTGACTTAGTGTATCCTGTATTTCATTGGTGTGGTGTTTTTTTTTTACCTTGATTTGTGCAGTACAAATGTAGACTTGAACTGTGATTCGAGAATTGGAATGTCTGACTCCCACAGCTGTATGATTGTATTTTCTTGAACCACCACTGTTTTCTGCGTTCCATGCAGGTTGGCCCTCTTGTGGTATCACACGGTAGTGCAACCCTTCTTTGCACTAGATGGTGCTGACACACAGGCAGGGCTATTGGAGGCCAAAGATATTCTTCAACGAAGGGAGCCCGTCTACCCAAACTCCTCCCTCTTCATGTTTTTTAAAGGGAGAGTACAACGCCTCGAGGTAGATAGAAGTTCAGAAATAGAAGTTCAGTTTGTTTGTCAAACAATCTAAATTGAAAGTTTATGAACCATAATTTTGCACCCAAACTTCAATCACTTTTATTCAGCACAATTCAGATAAATATGGATATAGTATTGGCGTGCAAAAACATGATCCATTTTTTATTTATTTTCAAAGTAATTGTCAAAAACGAATTCATTATTACAATGATTTGATGATCTATATATCAATCCATATCCAGTTACCAAATGATAAATGTAGTTACCACTAGAATAAATAATTGGTTATTGCTTTTTATTAATTAGCAGAGAACTTGGCAAAGGATACCTTTTCTAGTTTTGTGTTGGGAATATATTGCATTCTATTTATGGCTTGTTGACTTGAGCATCATACTTGACCCTTTCGAGCAAACTTCACTACAGTTAGCTCGAGGGCTAAAGCCTCATGCTAATCCGTGCAACATCTCAAAAATGGATCAAACGATAGACTGGTGCAGCTCCACTTCCTGCCAAACGACAATTCTTCAACACTGCCTGGGCTGAATCCGGCCTGACCAGTCTGGTTCCGTGGCTCTGGTCCCCAGCCTCCTAACCTCCCTTCCTCTGCTCCCCAGGGCCTGATCAGCGATGCCCTGACATCCTTCAGCAATGCCCTGGAGCTGGCCACCGACCAGAGGGAGATACAACACGTGTGTTTATATGAAATAGGTACCACTGCTCTCTGTCACGTTTAGCCCGTGCTAGATGCTTAAAGAGTCCGTGCTGGTTATTTAAATAGCCCATGCTAGTTTCTTAAAGGTCCCATGACATGCTATTTTATGTATTCTTTAATATAGGTATTAGTGGGCAACTAACACAGTATTCAAAGACGTTCCCTAAATTCAGCCGTGGTGCAGAGTTACAGCCACTCCGAGCCAGTCGCACATTGAGCTTCCCCCAAATGCGCTGTTTCGGTGGGCGTGTCAAGGAGGAGGGTGGGGGTGTGGCCCTGAGCAGCTTGCAGCCACCATGCGCTCTGTTTACAGTGGATGTATCGCAATGGCGAGCCGCACACAGCCTTTAGCCGTGTTCTGTAAATATTCTAGAACACACGGGAGTCCTGGAGCTCTATATCTAAATATTATCATATAGCCTACACAGATATCTATATCATATAATATATATTATCACGGCCAAAAGCTGTGTGAGCCGATATTATGAATCTCAAACGACCGCGTTGGGTTCTCCGACGTTCCTGGTTCTTCAACGTCCACATCAATGTGAATACACACACTGTAACGCAAGTGTTTCTTGTCGGTTCTTTGACGTGTCTTGTATTTCCACAACGAGACTGTCGTGGGGGTTATCTGAGCCATGGTTGAGAAGGAATTGTGGGAAAGGAACTTTGATTTGACTCGCTGAAGTACATGAACTGCGACATGCCGCCGGTTGCCGCGAGGCACCATCGCCCGGCAGCGGGCAGCCGGCAGCAGGCAGCGCGCGGTTCAGTCGACTTCAGGTTGATGTGAAAGTGGAAGAACCAGAGACGTCGCAGAACCCGACAAAGTCGTTTGTGATTCATAATATCGTCTGGAGGCGCACACAATATGTTATATGATATAGATATCTATGTATATGATATTATTTAGATATAGAGCTCCAGGACTGTAACGCAAGTGACTCGAGACACGAGACTCGTATTGGGGGTTATCTCAGCCAAGGTTGAGAATGAATTGGGGGGAAGGAACTTTGGCTTTGACTCCCTCAAGAACATGAACCACGACATGGAGGAGAAAGGGATTGTTGGCGGCGAATGTCTCCCGCTTGAGCCCCGCTGAGGGACCACCGCCGGAGGCGGAGGTGCATAAGCGCTGCCCGGCAAAGATCCCTTTCTCCTCCTTGTCGTGGTTCATGTTCTTGAGGGAGTCAAAGCCAAAGTTCCTTCCCCCCAATTCATTCTCAACCTTGGCTGAGATAACCCCCAATATGAGTCTCGTGTCTCGAGTCACTGACTTGCGTTACAGTCCTGGAGCTCTATATCTAAATAATATCATATAATCCATAGATATCTATATCATATAACATATTGTGTGCGCCTCAAGACGATATTATGAATCACAAACGACTTTGTCGGGTTCTGCGACGTCTCTGGTTCTTCCACTTTCACATCAACCTGAAGTCGACTGAACCGCGCGCTGCCTGCGGCCGGCTGCCCGCTGCCGGGCGATGGTGCCTCGCGGCAACCGGCGGAAAGTTCCTTTCCCCCAATTCCTTCTCAACCATGGCTTAGATAACCCCCACGACAGTCTCGTTGTGGAAATACAAGACACGTCAAAGAACCGACAAGAAACACTTGCGTTACAGTGTGTGTATTCACACACACACACACACACATGTGGCGCTCGCACGGTCGAGTCTCATTGGCGGGCCAACGTCTCTGGGCGGGCCAGGCAGAGTAAGGGGAGGAGCTGAGATTCCTCATGACGTCATGAGCACAGATTTCCAAATCAGCGCGTTTGAGCCTCCGTTTTTTCAAAGGCGAGCAGAACAGCTAGTGCTCGTTTTACACCAAACGCAAGTTTTAGCAACTGGGGGACCATAGGCAGGCTAGGGGAACTCATATTTATGTTAGAAAACCTCATAAATTGAGATTTTCATGTCATGGGACCTTTAAGTAGCCAGTGGCAACACCATTCCAACTGCTGCGTTTGGCTGGGCGTTGTTCGGCTAGAGGGGGCCGGCTGCAATCCTGCATAATGTTTTCTTCACTGCATTCTAGGAATTAAGAAAGCAAGAAAAAACTTTGTAAAATGTGGGACACCAACATGTTGAAATGTTTATGCAGAAAATCGTATAAAAATGCATACATAATCAGATGCAAATACATATAAATACCCCAAAACAAGCCATACAAAGAAATATATGTAAAGAGAGAGAAAGAAAAACAGGCACACACAATGCATAGGCCCTACCCCAACAGTTGCTAAAGTGGCCCAAGTAGCCCATGCTAGTTGCTCAAGTAGTCCAGGCTAGTTCCCCAAGTAGCCCATGCTAGTTGCTCAAGTAGTCCAGGCTAGTTCCCCAAGTAGCCCATGCTAGTTGCTCAAGTAGTCCAGGCTAGTTCCCCAAGTAGCCCATGCTAGTTGCTCAAGTAGCCCATGTTAGTTGCCCAAGTAGCCCATGCTAGTGGCCCAAGTAACCCACGCTAGTTGCTCATATTGCCCAAGTAGCCCATGCTAGTTGCTAATTGCCAATGCTAGTTTGCCCAAATAGTCTGTACCAGTCGCTCGTGTCACAAACCTCAACGACGGATCCGATCATATTGATTTCCATTTCAGGTTGGTGCAGCATGATTGAGCTGAGCTTCACAGACGCCTACCGGGCGTTTGAGCGGCTGAAGAGCGAGTCCCGCTGGTCCCAGTGCTACTACGCCTACCTCACAGGAGGTGTGTATGCCAGCGTACACATTGTGGTTGTAGCTTGTAGCTTGTAGCGTTCGAGCTAGCTCCTGAGCTAACACCTGTATCCGCGGGTCTCCTGCAGTGTGCCAAGGAGCCAGTGGGGATTTGGAAGGAGCGGCCGCGGTCCTGAAGGACGTCCAGAGGCTTTTTAAACGCAAGAACAATCAAATAGAGCTGTTCTCCCTCAAAAGAGTAAGCACGCGCACACGCGGAACCTTCCAGTCAGGGTACACAAAGTCGTAAATACTTTGATTACATGTGCTGTTTTTTGGGGAACCGTTTGACAGGCAGAGAAGCTGAGGAAGCCCAGGCCGTCGAAGGACCTGTGCAGCCTGGCTGTGATCGAGGTGCTGTACCTGTGGAAGGCCCTGGCCAACTGCTCCGTCCCCAAGCTCCAGACCATGATCCAAAGTAAGACATCCCCCCCCCCCCCCACTCTCTGCATCACAAGTGGAATGTGGCTCAGGAGGTGGAGCCGGGTGGCTGGGAACCGGACAGTGTCAGTTCGATCCCCGGCTCCTCCTAGCTCAGTGTCGAGCTGTCACTTAGCAAGACACCTTACCCTGACTGCTCCTGGCGAGCGGCCTGTTGCCTTGCCCGGGGGGAATGGGTGATTGTTAGGCAATATTGTAAAATGCTTGTGCCCAGAGTGGTCAGAGAAGCGATTATATAAATGCATTCCAGTAACCATTTACAAGAAGACCAGTAAGAGCGTTACTTAGATGGCTGTTGTGGGTTGCCTCGTCCAACTTGGCATTCTGTTCTCCAGTCCTGCAGGGAATCGAAGATGCTTCGTGCGCAGGCTTGAAACACTTGCTTCTCGGCGCCATACATAGAACTCTGCACAACACCAAGGACGCCATTCAGGTACCCCCCCCCCCACACACACACACTCGGCGAAATACATAAACAACATGACCCAGGCCCACGTGCAACACATGACCGTAGTTCACAGTTCATGACTCGGCTGTTTCTCTCTGGACCCTCGCAGCATTTCCAGCTGGCCGAGAGAGACGAGGTGGGGTGTCTGAGCAACTCGTACGTGCAGCCGTACTCCTGCTACGAAGTGGCCTGCGTGCTGCTGGACTCCCCAGAGGTGGGTTCCAGAGCCAGGGGGATGGTACTTCTTTCTGGACTGGAAGTGAACTTGAATTAAAACAATGTCTTCTTGCTTTTTGGTTTAGGCTGCGGAGAGAGGGAGGGCACTCATGCTTCAGGCCAAGGTGATTTACCCTAGAACCTTTTTCACAATATCCCAACGTGCACGTCCATGTTGTTGTGGTGCTTCTGTTTACAACATTATACCTGACCAATGATTGACTTTAATCACCGGGCTGTCTGCTGTGCTTTTGGACCCTGCAGGAGGAATACGCCGGCTATGATTTTGAAAACAGGCTTCACGTCCGCATCCATTCGGCCCTCGCCTCCACGAGAGCAGAGGCCCCCCAATGAGGAACGCAAGTTTTTGATTTGAAAGATGCACTGGAAAAGAAGAATAGAAAGTATCATCCTCTGGCTCAACATTGGCACAACTCATCGGGTTCAATTTGTAAAAATGATTTTTACATAATGAGCCATGAACTCATTTCTAGAACTTGGTGGAAAAATACGCAAGCTTGGTCAATATTTAAGTTATTTTATAGAACTGTTACACTCAGCACTTATGGCCCCTCCATGCCCTATCTGTAAACAATTCACGAACGGAGCTGTAATGTGCTCTAGTTAGCATAAATTATTCCTTACTCTTTGTGGCCTGCTGAAACATTATCCAGATGGATTTTTATTAATTTTGAATATAGGCACACACACACACACACACACACACAGACACACACACACACACACACACACACACACACACACACACACACACACACACACACACACACACACACGACTCTGATAATGACTTTGATCTATAAAAGCTTTTACTATTAATCCCCTTCATTGTCAGGAATTGATTTCATTTTTACATTGAGCGGAGCGTTGCTAAATCCAACAGCCCTACTGCAATCCGAAGCCGTCTCGTTTACAATAGCCTATTCTCTCGATAGGTACAATACATTGTTGTAAATAATTTGCGATTTGTTTACATGTGCCAACATGTCCTTGCACTAACAAGTGCCCTAGTTGCACATTTTGTACATTTTGCCGTTCGGTGGTTTTACTTTGTTTTAAACCAATAAATGTCTCGAAATGACGAACCCTGTATGTTGTCTCATATATTCTCGGCTAAAATATCAACCGACTTCAAAGACTCCACAATGTCCCAGATCAGTTCGTGTTGTGTTCTTAAATGAAGATCGGACAGCCGCCAAGTGATTCCAGTAATATAGCTGGAACACACACGTGAGCTCCAGCATTGAGACAAAAGAAGAGTGTGTGTGTGTGTGCCTGTGTTCCTGCATGTTCCCTCATCTGGACAGGCTGATCCTCACGCTCCTCTTAAAGCCCTGCTGGGGAAATGATATTCAGGCTGGAACTGAGGAGGAACAGGATATTCTTACAACAGAGTGGAAAGAGGAGACTGGCCATGACCAATCGAAACACAAAATAAACGCACAACAGCCACTGGGGTGTCCCGCGGTGTGAATAATTAAACGCGTGGCGCCGGACGAGGACTTAATGTGTTCATGATCTCTTGCTGATGACGAACTCTGCATAAATCGACTCCTTCAGCTGATTACATGCCACTCAGCCACTGCTCAGATGGAGAAGGATTACTGATGACAGGAGAACAATTGGGACCCGTCAATAAAGAAGTATAAAGATAAGAACGAATGAGAACCAGATGAGAACCAGTCAGCCTGAACCGAGTCTCTATTTCTTGAACGAATGATTAGAAAGCGAAGCGGCAATATGCCCTGCTCTCTTGTCTTGGAGATCCAGACCTTTAAAGCTGGGTTGAACCGGTGGAACTTTCATGCACATCAGGCCTAGATTTCTTACTAAAACCGAGCTTATAATGTAATGCCTCTGTCCATGTTGCTGACGGTCCCAAACGTACGTGAATAAGGACGATTTTGGAGCTTATTGAAGGCGTGGTGTATATATAAACGCTTATACTTTTAGTTCTCACTAGTAAATAGATTAACTCTAACCCTACTTCAGTATTTTTCCATGACAATGATTTGTGCTTTATAATATTTTATATAGGCCATGCATTAACCTATCGTCACAGTGGCTGCACATCCTCTCGAGGAAAATAACTTTTGTGTAGTTCTGGTGAATATCCCCTAGTCATGTTACGTGGCCTACTTTAATCAGAATGATTAACCAAATGAAGGGGAAAATAAAATTGTCGCTATTCTTAGACAATATCCACTAGAGGTTAAGTCTTTGATTAGATTTCGCCTTAAAGTCTCTGTTAATTGCGAGCATAATTAATAAGGAATTAACTTGGGAGTGTGATGTGACTTGGTATCTAATTAGACTAATTGGTGACAATGTGTTTGAACTGCTTGGACAGGAGTTTGTTTTGATGTGAACAGAGATAACGGGGTTCCCATTAGGAACCATGGCATTTGGGAAATGTATTCAAATCAGAAAGTCAAGTAGTCCAGCTGTAGGCAATAGCTCCCCCAATAATTGTTAAATTTTTCACTGTGAATGTTGAGATAGAAAGTAGCTAGTATATTTTGTAAAGAATAAGCCTTGATTTCCCAGCTGTCTGCCGCTAAATGGTTAGCTATTGGCTAATGATGGTAGGCCTATATTTTTCAGTTACTTTCACGCTGTTTCTGTTATGAGAGCTGCCAACTCTCACACATTGAATGTGAGACTCACTCAAACGTGTGTATATAATGTTTCAGGTTTCTTTTGGTTTTAACACGCAGCAGGACTAGAATCCCGTCCACGGAGATCGGGAAATTGGTAGAGTCGGAGGTTACAGACAGTACAATAGACATGAGATCGACGTTACGTTTAAAACCTACATTATGGTTAAATGGAAACAGCAGGAATTGACCTCTGGTCTCCGGCGGTTTATCCAAAAGTGCTCTCCACTGCACCACTGAGACAAGAACAATGATCAAGAATCAATTATTGAGAATAAATAATCAATTCAACATTACAATTCCCATGACATTCCTAAGTTTAAAAATGACATTAAGTTGCGTAGAAACCCCGAACCCTGCTCTCCAGAACTGGTAAAGAGAGATCTTCTCAGATGCACTAAGGAGACAGCCGGTTTAGACATTCCCATGTATTTTAATGGTAGTTCCCTGTACCAAATCCTAAGATTATGTCATTAAGATTTAAGGACATAAGATTTGACAATGTTTTTAGGTAACGAGGTACATTCAGTCTTTTCCTGCTCTAAATTGTCTAATAACTAGTAACTTTTTAGTAGTAAACAGAATGTGATGCCAAAATGTAGACTTTTGATTCTTGCATTTATTGATGTTATTTATTATTCTTTTACAAATATTTTTGCCGTATCTCTGATTCCAATGGAAATACCAACTAGCTAAGTAGGGCATGCAAGGGACATCGTTACACACCAACCCAGAGTGGAATTGCTTTTACCTCTGGCTGTCCTGAATGGACCTATACCGTCAAAGTCCTCTAGTCGGAACACATCCATCCCCTGGGAACCAAGGTCGAAATACAAGGCCTTTCCTCAGTCCTATTTGCGATTGAAGGGAGTGTGCAGCAGACGATGTCTCCTCGGATGCTATTCAATTACGAGTTAATCTTTCATGAATTCCTCTTTCCCCAGAGTTAGATTTTCAGCAGCTCTTCCCAATTCATGGTTAGTGCTACCGGTGACTTTATTTCTAAGACTAACTTGGAGCAAATAATGAATGGAATATCCCACACAGTGTCTTTCAAACAAATCCACAGAGGACAGAGTGTGTGCGCGACAAGCCATGCATCAACAACGGCATCTCCCCAGTCCTTGTGTGATACATCTATGTGCCGGGTCCCCTTTGGGACTCTCTGTGACAGTGTCTCACCACACACAGATCTGTCAGATGCACACAAGGTGAACCTGGCTCAGGAGAGTTGTCTCGCTCTCTTGTTTATTCAGTCAGGGTCCCCAGTAGTGAGGGGCGCATGGTAGTTGAAAGAGAAGACACAACAACGAGCCCAAGCTCTGACGCCATCTCTCCACAGAGATGCACTCTTTCAGGTACCTGGTCTACCAGTACTAGACATTTCTGTCTGCAGAATTCTTGTTTGTGTCCCTTGGTGATTTAAGTTTTTTTACTGTAGCATTTTTTAACTAGAAAATGCATTTCCTGCAGGAAATGCAGTGAGTGCTGTAGTACAAAGTGAGGTTGAAAATATTTTTCAATAAAGCCACATATATTAAGACATAAAGAAACGTTAATTGGCTTCAATCAAGTGAAGGGATTTGAACAAAAGTTCAAAAGTCTAAATGGAGTAAACAATGTAAACATGCACACCATTTAAGAAAAAGTAAATGGTTGGAAACAAATAAAGTGACAGCTGAATGAAAAGCGCAAAGCAAATGCTAAAAATGCAAAAATGTAAAAGGTCAAATGTATTGGTGTGTGGGTGTGTGTGTGTTTTCAAAGGGTAAGGGAAGCGGAGAGAGCTGTGAGCTAACACTCTGGAAACCGGGGTCCAGTCACTTTGAGGTACTCTGATTGAAGCCTCTTATTTCTATATCATGTGATTTGTAATGTCTTCAAGTATAACCTCAGAAGATTTTGGAAGAGTCTGGATGGTGCAGAGGTAAAGGCTTTTGGTTAACACTCTGTAGGCACAGATTAGAATCCCCTCAGTTTTTACCAATCAGATCGCTTGGAAAAAAAGGTATAGAAAAGTGTTGGAAAGCATATATTTCGGGGAAAAGGGAGGTATAGAAAAGAGAATGAAATATAGAAAAGTCTTTTGGTGCACGCTTGCCAAATGGAAAAGTGTACCCTTGAAAAGATTGGAGGTCCAAGAGACAGATGAAATGAGGAACAGTTTATGATGATTAAGGTGATGATTAAGGTGAGGTCCCTAATGCCGCTTTTCCACCGCACATGTAGCTCGACTCGACACGACTCGACACGACACGACTCGACACGGTAGCAGCACGGGTGCTTTTCCACCGCAAATAGTACCTCCTGGACGTGGGCGGGGTCGGCTGCGCGAAAGGGCCGTGACGTATTTGTGTACGCGACGCAAACAACACATACGCAACCCACACATGGACAGAACCCACATAACAACAATGGAGGACATCGATCGCATTACTATTATTAGCTGGCATGTTGAAGAAGTTGGAGAAGTGGAACATGTTGGCTGCGGCGCTGCTATGGATGTTACCAGCATGGTTGCCATGTCGCTCTCGTGACTTCGTCACACTCTCTGGCCAATCAGTCGCCGGCCGTCTGCCGACGTCACCTTTTAGCATCGGCTCAGCTCGCTTGGAACCTAGAACGAGTAGGTACTAGAAAAAGCAGCCACTTCAGGTACCAGATACCATGGTACCGCGGTGGAAACGCAAAAAATGCGAGCTGAGTCGAGTCGTGTCGAGCTGGTACCATGCAGTGGAAAAGCGGCATTAGGGACCCTCTGGTGATGTGAGGGCGCCAGTGTTGCAGCCAAGATCTGAGGAATTATCCCGACAGGTCTGGACACTACCATTCATCAAGCCCGTCAGAAGCAAGTGCACTGTTCTCTAAAGTGCTTTGTCAGCTTCTGTATACCGGAACATCATTGATGAGGCAGTTTGGCGCCGGCTAAGGAGTACACATCTCATCCGCCAGCCTTTTCTTCTTCCAACACACATGCTGGACTATGGAAGTAAATCTGTGCCATCGGGTTTTGAAAATAAAAACACATTGAATTATAAGCACTGAATATTTATGCATTGAAATAACCTATCTGCATTTTTTGCCTCTGAATTTAACTCTTTACATTTTCAATATATCATGTTCACCTTTGTTTTTCAATGTTAAAAAATTCAACATTAAAAAATTCAACGTTAAAGTATTCAACTCAAATATTTTCAACGTCCCAAAATTCAGTCCGCCAAAGTCACCATCAAAATTCAATGTACGAAATTCAGTGTTAACATCCGGGGACCCAAGAAAGCAATCGATCCTAGATGCTAGATTGCGGTCAAACGAGTGGGCGCGTCGTTGGATACCTGACTCTCACGCGGGAAGGCAAAACAGATTTAGCCATGTCCAACGGCAACAGCAGCAGTAACAGTGCTTCGGACGGTGAATACATTTTTCTATATATGCCATTAGTATGGGTTGTTTCTGTAAGATTCAGCAATGGACAATGCTAACGGACACTTGTACAGAGTGACGGCTGGTGGTTATTTTGGGTGGGTGGGCTAACGAATGCATTACATTTATCAATACTTCACAGGGCTCCAGACGCCATGAGGTCACCTTTATATCTCTGTTCATAACTTTCATATAATGTGATGATTTTTAAACAAGAATAAGGTGTAGAGAAAGGCGTGTCTTTATTTGAAGCACAATTATAAATAAAAAGAAAAATAAGATGTTTAAAGTGCTTCACTGAGCTGAAATTGAACATTTCGAACTAAACCATTAAGCAAAATAAAACTTTTTTTGTGCTTAAAGTATTACACAATTAAAATGTTGACCGGTCTCCCTTTGCGCAAAATGCGGCTGTAGACGATCACACACTCTTTGGTAGAGACGTCTGTGTCGCCGTCAATCATGAAGGACATGTAGGCCTATGTGGCGTTTCCGACGTCCGCAGCTGTCTTTTGCTTTAAGGTGTCGCCTATTACTGCAATGAATTGTGCACATGCCATCTCATTGCTATACGTCGGGTTGACGTTTAATCCATTTTTCTTCATGAGAATAATTTCGGATTTAAATTGAGTGAATGGCAACTCCTCTTTGGCAATTTTGTATGCAACATTAAATTAGATCATTTCCGATTCTTTAGAGAACCTTATTGTTACTCCCTGTCGCTGAAATGCAGCTGGGTACTTGTCACGTCATGTTGGGTTATTTAGACAGCTTTTTAAATGTTTCGATACGAAACGTAGTTGACCCGCTTACAAATGCACTATTACTGGCCATATTCTGACCGCACTCCTGACAGTAAATCTGTACATCGTTTGGTTGATGTGTCCCCAATCTCTTCACTTCCAATTTTTCCTCCAAAGACATAAAAAAAAAGAAGATTAGAAAGTAAATAATCCACTTAGTTCATTTTCATGCTAACGCCCGCCATACTGCACTTGCGCTACTGTGCTGTGATTGGTCGAAGGTCACTGTACTGTAGCTACTGTGCTAGGTCAGCCTTTGGGTTAAACTAATTTAGCCCAAATGGGAAGCATATGAAGGGGGCGTGTCAGGGCACCTGTCAATCAAACGTCACTGGAAGCTTACGCTACTGCGCTTGGGCTAAATGAAATAAATAAGGGGTAACACTGTCGTTTTTTATTGGTCAACATGGAAAAAACATAAGGGGTAGCACTGTTGTTTTTTATTGGTCTTCATGAAAAACAACATAAGGGGTAACACTGTTGTCTTTGTCAAATAAAATATAAGTCGTTTTTAATTGGTCGTCATGAAAAAAAAACATTGGGGGTAACACTGTTGTTTTTCTTTGGTCGTCATGAAAAAAACATAAGGGGTAACACTTGTTTTTTATTGGTCGTCATGAAAAAAAACATAAGGGGTAACTATGTTGTTTTTTATCGGCCGTCATGAAATAAACATAAGGGGTAAACCTGTCGATATTGATCAAATAAAACATAGGGGGTAACACTGTTGTTTTTCTTTGGTCGTCATGAAAAAAAACACAAGGGGTAACACTGTCGTTTTAATCAAATGAAACACAAGGGGTAACACTGTCGTTTTAATCAAATGAAACATGTGGGGTAACACTGTCATTTTTATCAAATGAAACATGATGGGTGACACTGTCATTTTTCTTTGGTCGTCATGAAAAAAAACATAAGGGGTAACACTGTTTTTTATTGGTCGTCATGAAGAAAAACATAAGGGGTAACACTTGTCTTTGTCAAATAAAATATAAGGGGTAACACTGTCGTTTTTTATCAGTTGTCGTCGCTCACAAAGTTTCGCTGCGAATTTTTCTGTTCGCTTTGGTCGCTCAAGTCGCTCATGACGTACAATTCAATTATGCAGACGCATTTAAAGGAGCCGTATGCGTTTAGTAGGCCCTACAGACAGCCATATCAAATAATGAACTCTCCCATACACCTTGGCCATATTGCCGAGACGGTTTTGCTTGTTCGATAAAGTGCTTCGACAACAAGTAGGACAGTGATTCCCCCCAATATAAAAAAAATCCTAAAATGTAGGCTAATTACAACCGAGAACAAAAAACCCTGCGTGCTGTAGTAGTTAAAATATGTTTCACTGATCTGGATCTGCAAATCATGATCTGCACTCATTCGTCGCATTCAAAACAAATAGACGCACATGGCTAATTTGCATACGTGCACAGGACTGGTTGGCTCCGCAAGGCAAATAATGGAACATATCTATCTATCTAGGCCTTTCTGTCTATCTATCTATCAACGCGTGTCTAGTTTTAATGTGATGTATTGTGTGTATGTCCAGTCAGACTTGTTCTGTGTGGTCTTGTAGGCTACTGTCCTGTGTGGGCCGAACCACCTAAATGGATTCCCGACGATTTGTGTCGTTTGGTATTAATAAAGACTTGACTAGGCTATCTATCTATCTAGACTATTTAATTAACAATTATTCACCTCAGGCTCCGTGAATAGTGGGGAATAGAGGGATAAAAGACAAGAGATATATCCCTTGTCATTTATCCCTCGTCTTGTCGATTAGTTTGTTTATGTGACGATTTCAAAAACTTTTTTGGTTTTGTTTAAAGCATGCTACACGCGATTGGTTGGTTAGATTGGTGGCATGGAGAGCAAATTAAAATGATTCCCGTTTAAATACGAACGTTCTAGATGTAGCCTATAAATACTCCCGCTTATCATCACTTGATATCCAAACCACTATGGCGTTTCGATCTCTGAACTGAAAAAGGGTTGGGTCGCGGGTACCCAGTTACAGCCGCGATTAATACTTCAGCCGACATTTTGTTCAGTGAGTGAATAAAGGTAGGTAGGAACCAAAGTGCCTGCCGATGTTCCCTGGGATCCACGCAAGCGAAGAGCGTCTACATTCCGATTGGCTGTCAGTGTTTGGCCGCTGAAGCGAATAATAGTCATTTGCATAAAGTTAAAAAGTTTTCAACTTCTTTTTGACGCTCTGGTCGCTCAACTTTGGCCGCTGGTAGCGTTGGTCGCTTTGGTCGCTCTTGCCCATAGAAAGTGAATGACTTCCGGCAATTTGGTCGCTCAATTCGCTTCTGGTGTGGACATACAGTAAGGGGTAACACTCGTATTTTATGGTCGTCATGAAAAAAAACATAAGGGAAATAATAGAAAAACACATACGTTTTAATGTCATGTATATCCTCTTTGTTGATGACTGATCATTGTGAATTTTCATCGCCTCAGTGGTGCAGTGGAGTGTACTCTGCCTAACCCACTGGTGGCCGCGGCTCAATTTCTGTGGAAAACACAATATCTTTAATTTGAAACGTAATGCTACCATGTCTATTGCATTGTCATATATAACCACAGACATATTTAAAAAATAAATCTCAGTGGGAAGTGGAGAGAGCTGTGAGCTAACCCCCTGGAGACCGGGGTTCAAGTCCGGTTGATGTCCTCTGTTGGAAGACTCTTATCTCTATTTCATGCGAATTATAAAGTCAAGTATAACCATTGTGTTGGCTTTATTCGGTGTCTTGATGGTGCATTGATAAGTTCAGAGGTTAATACTCTAAACAGCTCAGATTCGGATACCTGCAAAAACGTCGACCTGGGTACCACTTTTGTTTTTTATTGGTCGTCATGAAAAAAAAACATATATGAAAAAAAAAAAAATTGTCCATGTCAAATAAAATATAAGGGGTAACACTGTTGTTTTTATCAAATGAAACGTAAAGGGTCGTTTTTCTTTGGTCGTCATGAAAAAAACTATAAGGGGTAACACTGTTGTTTTTTATCAGTCGTCATGAAAAAAAACATAAGGGGTAACACTGTCGTTTTTTATTGGTCGTCATGAAAAAAAACACAAGGGGTATCACTGTCGTTTTTTATCGGTCGTCATGAAAAAAAACATAAGGGGTAACGCTGTCGTTTTTTATCGGTCGTCATGAAAAAAAACATAAGGGTAACGCTGTTGTTTTTTATTGGTCGTCATGAAAAAAAACACAAGGGGTAACACTCGTTTTTTATCGGTCGTCATGAAAAAAACGAAGGGGTAACACTGTCGTTTTTTATCGGTCGTCATGAAAAAAAACATAAGGGGTAACACTGTTGTTTTTTATTGGTCGTCATGAAAAAAAACACAAGGGGTAACACGGTCGTTTTTTATCGGTTGTCATGAAAAAAACATAAGGGGTAACACTGTCGTTTTTTATCGGTCGTCATGAAAAAAAACATAAGGGGTAACACTGTTGTTTTTTATCGGTCGTCATGAAAAAAACCATAAGGGGTAACACTAGTTTTTTATCGGTCGTCATGAAAAAAACATAAGGGGTAACACTGTCTTTTTTATCGGTCGTCATGAAAAAAAAAATAAGGGGTAACACTGTTGTTTTTTATTGGTCGTCATGAAAAAAAACACAAGGGGTAACACTGTTGTTTTTTATCGGTCGTCATGAAAAAAACATAAGGGGTAACACTGTCGTTTTTTATCGGTCGTCATGAAAAAAAACATAAGGGGTATCACTGTCGTTTTTTATCGGTCGTCATGAAAAAAAACATAAGGGGTAACACTCGTTTTTTATCTGTCGTCATGAAAAAACCATAAGGGGTAACGCTGTCGTATTTTTTGTCGTCATGAAAAAAAAACATAAGGGAAATAATAGAAAAACACCCATACATTTTAATGTCATGTATATCCTCTTTATTGATGATTGATCATTGTGAATTTTCATCGCCTCAGTGGTGCAGTGGAGTGTACTCTGCCTAACCCACTGGCGGCCGCGGCTCAATTTCTGTGGAAAACACAATATCTTTAATTTGAAACGTAATACTATCTTGTCTATTGCACTGTTATATATAACCACAGACATATGTAAATGACAAATCTCAGTGGGAAGTGGAGAGAGCTGTGAGCTAACCCCCTGGAGACCGGGGTTCAAGTCCGGTTGATGTCCACTGTTGGAAGTCTCTTATATCTATTTCATGCGAATTATAAAGTCAAGTATAACCATTGTGTTGAGTTTATTCGGTGTCTTGATGGTGCATTGATAAGTTCGGAGGTTAATACTCCGAACAGCTCAGGTTCAAATCCCTGCAAAAACGTCGACAGGGGTACTGCTGTCTTTTTTTATTGGTCAACATGGAAAAAACATGAGGGTAACGCTGTCGTTTTTTATCGGTCGTCATGAAAAAAAACATAAGGGGTAACATTGTCGTTTTTTATCGGTCGTCATGAAAAAAAACATAGGGGGTAACACTGTCGTTTTTATCAAATGAAACATGAGGGGTGACACTGTCGTTTTTCTTTGGTCGTCATGAAAAAAACTATAAGGGGTAACACTGTCGTTTTTTATCGGTCGTCATGAAAAAAAACATAAGGGGTAACACTGTCTTTTTTATCGGTTGTCATGAAAAAAAACATAAGGGTAACACACTGTTGTTTTTTATTGGTCGTCATGAAAAAAAACATAAGGGTAACACACTGTTGTTTTTTATTGGTCGTCATGAAAAAAAACATAAGGGGTAACACTGTCGTTTTTTATCGGTCGTCATGAAAAAAACATAAGGGTAACGCTGTAGTTTTTTATCGGTCGTCATGAAAAAAAACATTAGGGGTAACACTTGTTTTTTATTGTCGTTTTTTATCGGTCATCATGAAAAAAAACATAAGGGGTAACTCGGTCGTTTTTTATCGGTCGTCATGAAAAAAACATAAGGGGTAACAGTAACACTGTCTTTTTTATCGGTCGTCATGAAAAAAACATAAGGGGTAACACTGTCTTTTTTATCGGTCGTCATGAAAAAAAACATAAGGGGTAACACTGTTGTTTTTTATTGGTCGTCATGAAAAAAAACACAAGGGGTAACACTGTTGTTTTTTATCGGTCGTCATGAAAAAAACATAAGGGGTAACACTGTCGTTTTTTATCGGTCGTCATGAAAAAAAACATAAGGGGTAACACTTGTTTTTTATTGGTCGTCATGAAAAAAAACATAAGGGGTAACACTGTCGTTTTTTATCAGTCGTCATGAAAAAACCATAAGGGGTAACGCTGTCGTATTTTTTGTCGGTCGTCATGAAAAAAACATAAGGGGTAACACTGTCGTTTTTTAGCGGTCGTCATGAAAAAAAACATAAGGGGTATCACTGTCGTTTTTTATCGGTCGTCATGAAAAAAAACATAAGGGGTAACACTCGTTTTTTATCAGTCGTCATGAAAAAACCATAAGGGGTAACGCTGTCGTATTTTTTGTCGTCATGAAAAAAAACATAAGGGAAATAATAGAAAAACACCCATACATTTTAATGTCATGTATATCCTCTTTATTGATGATTGATCATTGTGAATTTTCATCGCCTCAGTGGTGCAGTGGAGTGTACTCTGCCTAACCCACTGGTGGCCGCGGCTCAATTTCTGTGGAAAACACAATATCTTTAATTTGAAACGTAATACTATCTTGTCTATTGCACTGTTATATATAACCACAGACATATGTAAATGAAAAATCTCAGTGGGAAGTGGAGAGAGCTGTGAGCTAACCCCCTGGAGACCGGGGTTCAAGTCCGGTTGATGTCCACTGTTGGAAGACTCTTATATCTATTTCATGCGAATTATAAAGTCAAGTATAACCATTGTGTTGAGTTTATTCGGTGTCTTGATGGTGCATTGATAAGTTCGGAGGTTAATACTCCAAACAGCTCAGGTTCGAATCCCTGCAAAAACGTCGACAGGGGTACTGCTGTCCTTTTTTATTGGACAACATGCTGTCGTTTTTTATCGGTCGTCATGAAAAAAAACATAAGGGGTAACATTGTCGTTTTTTATCGGTCGTCATGAAAAAAAACATAGGGGGTAACACTGTCGTTTTTATCAAATGAAACATGAGGGGTGACACTGTCGTTTTTCTTTGGTCGTCATGAAAAAAACTATAAGGGGTAACACTGTCGTTTTTTATCGGTCGTCATGAAAAAAAACATAAGGGGTAACACTGTCTTTTTTATCGGTCGTCATGAAAAAAAACATAAGGGTAACACACTGTTGTTTTTTATTGGTCGTCATGAAAAAAAATTGGTCGTCATGAAAAAATTTTTTTATTGGTCGTCATGAAAAAAAACACAAGGGGTAACACTGTTGTTTTTTATCGGTCGTCATGAAAAAAACATAAGGGGTAACACTGTCGTTTTTTATCGGTCGTCATGAAAAAAAACATAAGGGGTAACACTTGTTTTTTATTGGTCGTCATGAAAAAAAACATAAGGGGTAACACTGTCGTTTTTTATCAGTCGTCATGAAAAAACCATAAGGGGTAACGCTGTCGTATTTTTTGTCGGTCGTCATGAAAAAAACATAAGGGGTAACACTGTCGTTTTTTAGCGGTCGTCATGAAAAAAAACATAAGGGGTAACACTGTCGTTTTTTATCAGTCGTCATGAAAAAACCATAAGGGGTAACGCTGTCGTATTTTTTGTCGTCATGAAAAAAAACATAAGGGAAATAATAGAAAAACACCCATACATTTTAATGTCATGTATATCCTCTTTATTGATGATTGATCATTGTATATTTTCATCGCCTCCGTGGTGCAGTGGAGTGTACTCTGCCTAACCCACTGGCGGCCGTGAGCTAACCCCCTGGAGACCGGGGTTCAAGTCCGGTTGATGTCCACTGTTGGAAGTCTCTTATATCTATTTCATGCGAATTATAAAGTCAAGTATAACCATTGTGTTGAGTTTATTCGGTGTCTTGATGGTGCATTGATAAGTTCGGAGGTTAATACTCCAAACAGCTCAGGTTCGAATCGCTTCAAAAACGTCAACAGGGGTACTGCTGTCTTTTTTTATTGGTCAACATGGAAAAAACATGAGGGTAACGCTGTCGTTTTTTATCGGTCGTCGTGAAAAAAAACATAAGGGGTAACATTGTCGTTTTTTATCGGTCGTCATGAAAAAAAACATAGGGGGTAACACTGTCGTTTTTATCAAATGAAACATGAGGGGTGACACTGTCGTTTTTCTTTGGTCGTCATGAAAAAAACTATAAGGGTAACACTGGTAACACTGTCGTTTTTTATCGGTCGTCATGAAAAAAAACATAAGGGGTAACACTGTTGTTTTTTATTGGTCGTCATGAAAAAAAACATAAGGGGTAACACTGTCGTTTTTTATCAGTCGTCATGAAAAAACCATAAGGGGTAACGCTGTCGTATTTTTTGTCGGTCGTCATGAAAAAAACATAAGGGGTAACACTGTCGTTTTTTAGCGGTCGTCATGAAAAAAAACATAAGGGGTAACACTATCGTTTTTTATCAGTCGTCATGAAAAAAAAAAACGTCAACAGGGGTACTGCTGTCTTTTTTTATTGGTCAACATGGAAAAAACATGAGGGTAACGCTGTCGTTTTTTATCGGTCGTCGTGAAAAAAAACATAAGGGGTAACATTGTCGTTTTTTATCGGTCGTCATGAAAAAAAACATAGGGGGTAACACTGTCGTTTTTATCAAATGAAACATGAGGGGTGACACTGTCGTTTTTCTTTGGTCGTCATGAAAAAAACTATAAGGGTAACACTGGTAACACTGTCTTTTTTATCGGTCGTCATGAAAAAAAACATAAGGGGTAACACTTTTTTATCGGTCGTCATGAAAAAAAACATAAGGGGTAACACTGTTGTTTTTTATTGGTCGTCATGAAAAAAAACAAGGGGTAACACTGTCGTTTTTTATTGGTCGTCATGAAAAAAACATAAGGGGTAACGCTGTTGTATTTTTTGTCGGTCGTCATGAAAAAAACATAAGGGGTAACACTCGTTTTTTATCGGTCGTCATGAAAAAAAACATAAGGGGTAACACTCGTTTTTTATCGGTCGTCATGAAAAAAACATAAGGGGTAACACTGTCGTTTTTTATCAGTCGTCATGAAAAAAAACAAGGGAAATAATAGAAAAACACCCATACATTTTAATGTCATGTTTATCCTCTTTATTGATGATTGATCATTGTGAATTTTCATCGCCTCAGTGGAGTGTACTCTGCCTAACCCACTGGCGGCCGCGGCTCAATTTCTGTGGAAAACACAATATCTTTAATTTGAAACGTAATGCTATCTTGTCTATTGCAAAAAAAAAAAAAAAACTGGTCGTCATGAAAAAAAACATTTGGGGTAACACTGTTTTCCTTTGGTCGTCATGAAAAAAACCACAAGGGGTAACACTGTCGTTTTTTATTGGTCGTCATGAAAAAAAACATAAGGGGTAACACTGTCGTTTTGATCAAATGAAACATGCGGGGTAACACTGTCGTTTTTATCAAATGAAACATAAGGGGTAACACTGCCGTTTTTTATCAGTCGTCATGAAAAAACCACAAGGGGTAACACTGTCGTTTTTTATTGGTCGTCATGAAAAAAAACATAAGGGGTAACACTGTCGTTTTAATCAAATGAAACATGCGGGGTAACACTGTCGTTTTTATCAAATGAAACATGAGGGGTGACTATGGACCTCAGCGGCAGTGCAGTTTCTTGCTACCAACCAAGAGAAAGCCTTGGTTCACCTCAGACCAGCCGGCTCTCCAGTCTCATCCCTCCAACCAGACAATCGACATCCCCCATTGTTTCCTGTACCCGAGTGGTGGTGAAAGAGGCTCTGGGTGGGACCCACGCACTGAGGCAATCGCCCGGGCTAACAAGACCATCACCAAAGAGTGGTCAACCAGCTCAGCGTCTGCAGGTGACAGGACGTAATGGCCATTTTGTTTAGTGTCCTGCCAGTCAGAACCCACGCTGACACCCAGTCACCAATACTGGTGAAGGAATCGTCTGCCGTCAATAACATAGGCTAATTTTTAGATAAATGATGGACCATGCATATTTTGAGCGAATATAGTTTGCTTCATCACCCTGCATTACCCCGTAATAACTAGAAAGAGCCAGAGGAATAAGACGAGACATTAAGAACATCATGAGCAGTTAAGATTTATTTAGTAACAATATAAACTTTTTGCCTTTATTTATCCACAATTACGATTAAATTAATGTCTTAGAAGGAAAACGGTAATAGACCAAGTCCAACAAGATGCACTTACAACCTACAGATTCAACAACCTCTACCAGTTATTCACAACAGAGGGAAGGCATGGTATCAGTGCTTTACATTTAATGAAGTTCTATTAAAAAAAACTAAAGTATAGTACTTGCTAAATGCTTGCATAGTTAAAAAGTGATGCACATGCATTTATCCTGTAATTAACGCTGTTGGTTTCAATCCATTTGAGCCATGTTCTATAGACAGCCGAATAGCCAAAACAACAAAAACAAAACTTTTAAACTTCTACCTCTTAACAGGTCGACATTATCAGCTTGTTGGCTACCTATTCATTGCCATTACTGAGGGAAATAGGGTTGTACAAACACCGATGCCCTGCTTTCCGTGCGGTACTGAGCTGGTGACCAACTAAATCCTACAATGCATTATATCTCCAAAGAAATTGAGATGAATGTACAGTACGTTTTGCCTAAAAGGTTTGTTCACATGACAGTTGATAGCGAGCCAAACAGGAGGTAATATAACAAATAGAATAATGAATGCAACGTCGAACCCGGGAACAAATGAGCTTAGTGAGGAGGCGAGAGCTAATGATTGCCTCTCAGTTGTTCTTTTACATATACAGATGAAAGCAGTTGGTTCACACATTCAATAACAGCATAGGGTGACTAATTCACATTCATGTTTAAACACACAATCTACCAAGTATGATAAAATACACCCTTGTCTTTATCAAAACACATCTACACTGTTCTCTATATCGTCGCAAAACGGAGCGGTCGAGAGTACGTTATGGAGGTTGTTTAAGGTTTGACCTTGTGCTTTAAGTGTAACGCGATGTCCACCACGAAAACGGACTGAAAACAGCTGTGTCAATCATCTTCACGGCACATTAACAATCCTACCCTGCCTCAAAAGTGTCGGCCCACATCCAACATCACGTTTCACATTAAGGTATGTTCCTCGCCTGCACCACAGCCACGAAGACCTCTCCTCTACCTCGTGATCAGATGAACGGACAACACCAGAAGCTCTTGAACAGACCAGAGCAGGGTTTGAATGAGGACGGAGATAATCTTATACAGGTTTATTGTTATTTTTCCGAGACGTCTGGTGCTCTCAGTAGATATTGGGCAACTGGTTGTAGTTTCTCTCCCAGTAACCCTTGGAGAAGAGCCAGTCCTGGGCCTTGTTGTGGGGGTTGGGCCCTTGGGCGAACCACCTGCCGGACGGGAACAATGACAGGGGAGTCACTGACGGCGTGGCAGCGGGTGGGGAGTCAACGTGCAGCATGCTAAATGATACACCCGTGTAGTGAGGTGATGGCAAGCATGACAAACATGTGCTACAGCAAACAAAGTCTGCACTAGGAGTCTAGGAGCCTAGTGTTCGCAGTGCAGTGTGCCCAATAGTGTTTGAGAATAAGTGTTGCATGTGCTTTTGACGTCCTGTAGAGGGTGCTATAGTGCAACACTTCAATGATAAAGAAGGTAAACTACTGCTGCGGTGCATAAGTTAACAGTTCAGTACTGGTGCAAGCAAAGCAAAAATTGAATGCAAAACAAATAGTTATAAATATTGAGCCAAACCTTGGGCCAAGTGCAGGGTTCCTTCACAATGACATGAAGGGGGGGTTGGAATAGTGTGGACGGCACAAGACAAAGCAGTGATTAGCAAGGCATTAGCAAATCAGTCCATATGCGAATGCAGGGGAAGGAGAAGAGAACATCTCCTCACTTGGTTTTCCACTCTTCACTGGATTTGGAGCGATTTTTCCGGGCCAACCTCTGCTTTTCCTCCAACCTCTTCTTTTCTCCACTGGACAAATCTAGAGGCAGGTTGACACAGGGAAATAAACATCTAAACATCAACACACACACACACACACACACACACACGGTCGAGCTCTGGAAACAAAGGCTTTTCAGCCAGGGGAGAGCCGGCTGGTACCTATGTCTCCGACCTCCATGGCCCTGATGTCGGGCCGAAGGCGGCAGTCTGTGGAGGGGATGGACTCCTCCATGGCCCTCTCCAGCTCATTCAGCTGCATGGCGAACGTGGAGAAGGCGTAGAACTGCCAACGAGAGGAACAGATTACCTTAACGAGCTCTTTATATCTACGTAGGGAGTCGTTCTGCCTTCCACGGAGCGGGCCAATTTGCAGCGCCATGTTTCTGCACTAGTACAGAAAGGACAAAAGAGTCCATAACAAACTATAGACAGCCTACAAGTAAGATTGCGATGAGAGAAGATATGACCTATGGTTTTGGAGACCATACCACTGCCCATTATGAGTATGTCAAATGCTAAGGGCATGTCAATCTTTTTTTTATGGAGCCCTTTCAACTAGGGTGCATCTAAGGGGTGGCAATTGGGGCATTCAGCAGGACCAAATGTCATGGTCAAACGCCCCCCTGCCTGCTCCCCCCCCCCCCCCCGCTGTGCTGGGTGCTGACCTGGGCAGAGTTGTCAGGGCGTGGGGCTATCCTCCAGATGAGCTCACTGCCTGGGATCACCTGCACCGTCTCTGCGTCGGGCGGGGGCAACTCCTCCGGCTCCTCGTCCGCACTGCCCTGGAGGAACGGACACACGGACACACACACACACACACACGAGACACATATTTAAAGAGGCTCAAGGGGTTTTGCTAGGAAACCAATTGCAGCATATCTTTTCGCTAGAAACGCATACGCAACATGTAATTAAATTGTTTGGTGAACGTTATAATAATTATATAAATAATAATATAAAATAAAGAATGGCTGGGTTTAAGTGGGGATCCAATGCAATGATGACTACTGCAAGCTCACGCAAAGCCACCATCTTTTTTTTGCAGTAATACTAGACCTATTTTAGCAAATAAAAGAGTTCTAACTGGTTGAAGCAGCGGCAGTGCAGTACGTCACTCAGTGTAATGTATCTCTCAATCTGCTGTCCTTAAGACGGACCCGGGCAGCTCTCCTCTTCCACGCAGACTCTGGGCTCGCCAATCTATTTCAACCGCATCCAAAGCTCTGATGAGCCCAGCATTACTCGTTTTTTGCTGATTTCCTGCTGCCAGCCGCTAGCCGCTAAACCTCAGATTTAAGCGGGACAAACAGCATCGACAGGTAATACCTGCTTGGTTTTCTTCTCCTCTGCGCTCTTCTTGTCTGCTTTCCTGTGGGCTTCGAAGGCAGCGGGGTCTACGGCGTACAAGCATTCGGTCCATTTGCCGTAGATTGCGCACAGCTTCTTTTTGCTGAAATATTGACAGAGCCTGTTAAGAAGAGGCTTCGGGCCCGGACAGTAATCTGACACCACTAGGGAATGTAGTAATTAATGGAGGGTGTACGACCAGGTACATTACACTCGCTGTACAGCACACGCGTTACTAGCAACTAGCAAGAGGGCCTGTACAACTGTGCTTACACACGGAAAAGGCGTAAAGGGTAGACATCTTTGTCTTACCTTTTATCCAGGATGTACCCTTCCACCTTATGGAGCTCTTTCCCGAAGAGGCCGCAGGGTTTGAATGTCAAGCTGCACCGCTCACCGGTCCTGTCACAGACAACAGAGAGCGGAGTTGTCAACACATGAACGCACACAGGAGGAACAAAGCAGGACAAATAAAAGGTACGTGGAGGTGGTGGTCAAAAGCCTTCTCAACCTTACTTGTGATTGATCACCTCCACTTGGCCGTACTGCTCGATCCAAAGCTGGCCCACGATGATGTTGTGGACACAGCAGGTGGGGTTTGTCCAGGTGTACGCCTCGTTATGCCTACACAGAGAGGGGAGAAGGAAGAGCGTGTGAAGGGCTCAACCTCCGTCACTGCACTGGGTTTGATCACATCAAAACACAAATGTTTATCACAGTAGGTTTGATTGGGTACTGCATCAGACTTGAGTTGATTTACCTCAAGTTTACCCAAGTTTTATACTGATGTTGCCCAGCAGGGATTAACCCAAGTGCCAACATTCAACCTCAGGGACAGCACCACCTCTGGAGAAAAAGGGTTATTGCAGTTGCTCTTTGGGATCAGCTAAAGGTTGCTCCAGGTGAAGTTTCTTTCCAATACACACTAGGCCAAATAATTAATCCGGAGCGTGCTGTGATTTGATCGTGTTCAGTAAATGTTCGCATTTGATTCGTTCTCGTTTTACTTCTGTTGCCGTTGTATTTCGGCGAGTTGGGAGTTTCTTTTACATCTCCAAACCTACTTGGGCAGCTCCAGGGTGATGACCCCCTTGGGCTCCGCCTCCACGCTCTTGCCCCAGAACTTGAGCTTGGGGTAGATGGATCCGTGGAACAGGAAGTCCTCCTTCAGGCCCTCCGCGTGGAAGGCACTGACCGGCGGGTGGTGGCTCACCTGCTCCGACACCCAGCGGAAGCCCAGGTCCTCTCTGCACAAACCCAGGGAAGAGGACGGTGGTCTTGGTTTGTGGAGCGTTAGACCGAGCCCTCGGTGCCCGGCGGGCAAGATAATAATACAACTTTAAAAACACATTAGCGGGAGTCTCACCATCATAACAATATCGAATGATATCATTTCTCATCACGGTGCTACTAATCCATTGTCTGGAAGGCTTACAATCAACCTATTAGAGGGCCCCTAATCCCAATTAATGACTCCCTCGACTGCACTTTGTCTGTGCAAATTTCCATCATGAGTGTTGTTTAGGGAGAGAGACTCAGCAGTTCAGAAAGGCATGCTGGGTAATTTACCTGATCAGCTCGTAGGTCTCCCCAAGCAGCGGGTTGAACGGCTTCCCAGTCCTCTCCCACTGCGAGGCGACAGCTGACACAGCAAACGCTGCCACACACTGCAATCCATACACTCAATGAGCGCCACCGCCCTTAGGTCCAGCGCCACGGGCATTATTAAAAGTGAAGCTCGTCAAGTCAAAGCAATTCTAGGTTAAGTCGAGTGAAAACAACATGATGAATTAATTCAATGACCGGAACCGGCCATTGTACCATCTATATCCATCCGACAACGGCCTTAATGTGAGTAGTAGTCTGTGTGTGGAGGTGGGGGGAAGAGGGGCTGGAGAGGGCGGCTATACCTTCATCCTCTCCACAGAGTCGGTGGAGGTGTTGGCCTGCTGGAGGAGGTATGTGTGCTCCATGTACTCAGCCAGCCGCTGCAGGAAGCTGAGGGGCTCATTGAACATCACAGGCATGGCGATCTTCGACAACTCCTGAAAAGTCGAGAGAGAGAGAGAGAGAGGTGTGTGCGCGTGTGTGTGTAAACAAAACAAGACACAGTAATGACACACTGCACTGTGAAGCCATTGGAGAGAATAACTTTTCCTTTTGGATGTGCACTTTTAATTCTAACGGCCACAAAAATCCCATGTGCAATACACTCCACGGGCGGTAGATTTATTTTGCTGATGATAACACTGGCCTTTGAGTCAGTTTAATGAAAACTATTCCTCTTGCCTTCAGTTGCACGGCAGAGACTAGAACGAGATTCAGTAACTGCAATAACACGGCTGCAGGGGCAGGGCATTTGGATCCCTGTCGACTCCCAAGAGGCGCTTACCGACTTCCCCGCAGACAATGCAAATCAGGAACCCATTCATCACAATTAGCAAAGTTTCCCCACAGTTCAACTCGTTATTCAGAAAACTTTGGGTGCCATCTATTGCGTCAGCAGCAGTCTCCCCCGCCCGCACTCCCCCCAACAGAAGGATTCAAATAGGAGGGATGCACACTTGTTCTTCTCACCATGCCAATGCATTTCTTCAGGATGCTCCATACGCTGATGTCATTCCGAGAGAACATGGGCGCGGGCAGGGACGATCTGGGCGAAGACAACACAGGACAGAGCGCTTTTAATGAGCAGAGTGATGCACCCATTCCTGAGAAGGGGTGCAAGGTTTCTCTAATTGGACAGACATTTCTGCCAGGAGTGGGAAATTGTAGACTTTTAAGGATGGAGGAGGTGAAGGGGGTAGAGTGAGATAGACTTGGTTAGACACAATAACAAAAGAGACAGGATCAAGCAAAAAGGTAAGGAAAATGGTTTTATTTCTCTGTAGGGATCCTTTCCATTAAGCCGTAACATTCTGAACCTGACAGCAGCAAAAACAAGCACTCAGCAAGAAGACATGGACGAGGAAATATTGCCCCAATGGATTACATTGCAGCCTATTCCGTGGATTTTAGCTGCAGAGTTCTCACTCAATACTGAGTTCTCACTCAATACTTGACCAATTTGAGAAATAGTTATTCACGTCGAAAAATCCAAAAGTGAGCCTTTATACATTCGTGCTAGTATGCATTATTAGGTGTGAGCCAGAATGCAGTTTCATTGAGGAAAATGGTTCACACGCACTGAAACCTCACCTGCTTCAATTCTAAACATTAGCCTACAGTATCAGAGTAGTAAATGGTAATGTAGTATAGCTGTTAAATCGCAATAAGGTGAAGAAACTGACTGAAGGATGTAGGGGATGCCATTTAAAACACAAAGCAGTTCTGACATAGATTGATCTCTCGCTTTGGAAGCCAAGTCACCCGACACCTGTAAGGTAATAAGCAATCAGCCACTCAGTTCATGCAAAACCCATGAATGAATGGGAGACGGCACGCGCGTTGGTCTCAAGAATCGCATGCGTCTCGGTGTCTTACACTTGATTCTGTGGTGTTTTGAAACCAAGATGTAACGGAGCCGTTACTAGCTGAAACCATTTTAGGTTGACTTTTTCAACTTTTCTACACCCACCCTATTCTCCATGATTGTAGTCCTTTATTGGGACATTACACAGCCCCGAGGCCCCGACAGGCAGGGAGGCAGCTGCACACAGAAGGGTGACGGTAAATCTGAACAAACAAGAAAGGTGTGAGTGGACGGCCTCGATATCAACAGTGAAGCAGGCAGCCCAGTGGCGCGTGGTGGAGAACCACAAAAACATGAACCGATTGGGGGTCAAGTTTGTTTTCATGCATTCAGAGGAATAGCAAAGAGTTTCAAATGGCTCTGTGAGTAGTTCTCTGTGTGTTCTACAGAAGCCTTTCTAAAAACGGATTGGACTCAAAGCACCTGAAGTCTCTCTGAATGACACTAGTTTTACCATGTGTACAGAGACAACCATCTATTATGCACACACGCACATGCACACGCACACACACACACACCTCCATCTCAGGTCCTGTCTGTGCTAAATTATTCATGTGTCAGTGTCAGTTGTTGGAGCGATAAATTAAATAAAATCTGGATTTACTGAAATGATAAAATAAGAAACAAGGAGAATTTGCGGGCCATAGGAAAGCTATGGACAGATGGAGCTGGCCAGGAAACAGGTTTGGTGTATTCCCTGCTGACTGGCCACTCAAACAAACACACCTGAATGCAAACGCAGGACGGAGTGAACAGGCAGGTGTCCCATTACATGGAGTGTCAGAGGACAGGCCCTTCAGAGTGAACCACCCGCTGCATATTATCCTCAAGCACGCAGGTCAGCAGTAGGTTACAGAATGCATAACGTAACTGAACATCGCATGGAAAGCAACATGGACGAAGGCCATCCTCACGACGGGGCCGAACAACAACCAGAAGAAAAACCAATCTAGAAGCGCCGCGGCGACCCACCTGTACTTCTTGACCCCGTTGCACTGGGCCGCCTGGTTGCCATGGTCCCCGTCCCCGGACATGGCTCTGGGCTCCCCGGTGGGCCGGCCGCGGCGGAGGCTTCTGAAGAGGGGGGCGTCCCGGGCCTCGTCCTCGTCGTAGGAGCGGCTGGCCACGGAGAGGAACCCGCTCAGCGAGAGCTCCGAGTCGGTGTCTGCCGGGTGCGGAAGGGGACAGGTGGCGGGTCACGCCAGGCACGCGCACACACTCGGGTGTCTCGCGGGCGCACCTACGAGAGACGCGCGCGCGACACACAACAAGGACACGCACGGCCGCAACAGTAGACTCGACTGGAAACACGGCGCTCAACTTGCTCCCCGGCTCCGATCCAGCCGCCTCCCCCCTCCTCCTCCCGCTTCTCCACCTTGCCCACACCCCTCCGCCCGCCCCCCCCCCCCCCCCCCCCCGGCCAGCCAAGCTCCACCTGGCCGTCCTGATCCAATGAGAGAGGCCGCACAGGCAACTCACTTCTTACTGCATTGTTTTGCGCCAAGCTTGTTGGCTGTCTACGACAACCTCCCCCTCCTTCCCTCCATTCCCGTTAGACACTGGCACAACGTCCGCCGGAGGACGGCCCAGCCTCGAGGGCGTCCTTATCGTCAGGCGTCGTGGTGACGGCGTTTGTTTGGGGGAGTATTATTACGTGGTCGGCCGCCCGACACCTCCTATAGCGGGGCGTGTGGCACGAGAGTGCTGCCGTCTGCGTAAACACGTTGTGTATGTGACGAGCGGCGTCCCCAGGGAGCCGTCGGGCTCGTGTGCAAACAAATGGAAAAACAAACATCACACTGAAAAGGAGCATGGGAAGTGGATCCCCATGACCACTGGCACACTGAACGCCTGCAAAATGGCAGCGGTCCGGGAGACTCTCAGCCAATCAGGCGGTACAGTTGGAGATTGTAATGCGCACACCAGATTGCTGAGGAATAGTGTTGGAACATTTATAGTAAAGCGATTTAAAAAGCGCAAAAGTACTCCCGTTTAATTACGGAAATTGGCACCAACGGTGTAAACAGTTGGAGCGGATTCATATTCCCTTCCCGCTGACTCAGCCCTGTACAGACATATTCTCCTTGTTTGTTGGACACCGTAACGCTCGCTCATTAATAGCGTTCATTGTTTGTTGTGGACAGCATGTCTGGGACTCAAGGCTGCACGGAATTAACGACTTTGCACCCACATGGAGGCGGATGATGGGCTTTACCCGTCAGAAAAGGAAATGACGAATGCGTCAGTGGCAGGATGTTAGTGAGCAGATTGTTGGGTTGAGGTGCGATGTGTGCACCCCAGGTCGTCCACAGCAGAGAGGGCTGTTGCTGGAGGTTTTAAATATACAACTGGTGTACTGACATTGGCACTAAAAAAAATCATCCATGTACCGCTACTACCAGAAAGTATAGACAAGAAAATAAAACACGTCCTATATGTAGTAGAATAATAAAATAAAATTCTAATTTGGTGCCGTCTTGACCGAGAAAAGGCAGAAAGTGACTTTTTGGCGCTTGTGGATTAAAGACAACAACTCCCACCATGCACAGCTTCGCAGGCCACTCCCGCTGATCTAGATCAGCGGGTCCCAACCCCTTTTGCTTGTAGTCTTATGAGAATCCTCCCCTCTTACTCTTCCTATTTACTTCTACGCAAAAATCGTCATACTGCGTCATCTTAAACAGGAAGTGTTGGAGATCGATACGGATCTCTCCAGTCTCTCCAGAAAATAAGGGAATGATGCTCGACCATTCAAAAATATGAGTGGGTTTCTAACGATACAAAGCTTAATGGAAATGGGTGAAGTTTCCCTTTAACTGGGGATGGGTAGTTTGGACTCCAACCACTGTGCACCACCTATAGGCTGTTAGAGGAACTACATGTTGGCGCCTCATGGCTTCTGCTCGGAACCCCACCCAGAGGAACGGCCAGGGCCCCGCTCCCCTTAGGGTGTGTCAACCACCATACAGACCAACAGACCAGCAGCTTGGGGGGGGGCGTCGGCGCATGGGGTCTCACCCGACTCTGCATCGTAGAAGTCTCCGGTCAGGGCGCTGGGAGTGGGCGACTTCCTGCCCCGGCTGAGGCTGGTGTCGTAGCGCTCGGTGGCCAAGATCTGCAGCGCCTCCGTGAGAGCCTTGTTTTTCTCAAGCTCCTGCTCCAATTTCAAGTGCCACACCTGAGGCGGGGACACACACACACACACACACACACACACACACACACACACACACACACACACACACACACACACACACACACACACACACACACACACACACACACACACACACACACACACACACACACACACACACCTTGAGGCAAAACTTATGGACGGAAATTCAACATGCATCTTAACATGGAAGGGTCTGACAGAATTCGGATGTGGATAAGCACATCATTTCATGTTGACCCGTTTGGGCGCACAATACTTCCTCAGCTAATCAATCTGTCTGTGCATGTCCTTCAAGGAGGCTGCTTCGGAAAGTTGGTTATTTTCCTAACCTTAGACCCCGGGCTCCGGTTACCTCCGGTCAGAACCAAACACCACAGTCTCCAGGAGCTCTGAAGCCCAGGATTGGGTGTCCCTTGGAGGCAACCTGAGCTGAGCGACGAGGGGACCGACCAGACCAATGTCACCCATTGTCTAAATGTCGTTCCAAGTCTCCTCGCAAATGCCAAACATTAAAGAAGATGACTCTCACAGCGATGAGGGGATATTAATGTGTTGAACAAACCACCGTCCAATGGGGAAAAATAGGAGTAGAATATAATGTCAACAACAACAACTCTCCCCAGACAAAGTTCCAATAGGAACGCATTCATCGCCTCGTGTTTCTAGGTTATATTTAATAGAGCAACTTTTGAAGAACAGATTTCAAGTGCTTTTAGAGTATAGGGCGTACCAAAATAAACAACTCAAAAGTATGCTTCTAACCAGGTGAGGGAACAACAGGGTCACCTTGAGAAAGGCGGCAGAAAGATAGTACAGGGACAGCAGGAAGACCGAAAGTCACAATATTCACATTTACGAAACATGGCTATGTTTGATATTACTGCTGTAAAGAAAGTGGGAGGGGTAATTATAGTCTTCTCTGAAATAATCAGACCTAACGGAGACAGGGGCCGCTGGCGCACGCAGTTACCAGGCCAAGGCTTCTCAACCTCGTGGAGCTCTCCCACATCACAATGTCACATGAATACTTAAAAGAGTTGCATTAAACGATGTTCAGAAACGTAAAATTGTTCCGCACATTGCGCATGGATTATGATAAACCTTATTTTCCAAGTACGATAATTCATAGAGCGATCATTTTTTTAGATGTATGTTTTACAACATGATGGCAAGTCATAACATACATTTAACATGACGTCCAATACATGAATTGGTTATATTACAAAAAAAATTATATATTGTACGTTACATTCATGTTATCATATAACCATATCATATGCAATGTTCTATGATCCTCATTTATATAATAATCATAATAATAATACAAATGATACACATACTATTTTACTCTAGGGTATTGTGATAAGGAGGATCACTGGCATGTACACCGACCTACTTCCTCTTATTCCATGGACTAGACACCCTCCGCAGCCTCCCACTGTGAACGAGGTCGTAGAAAGTGAGGATGACTCATATGTAGAAGCTACTTTGGTTCACTGATTACCAAACAAACAAACAATTGGTACGCCCTCCGCTACACAGGTGGACGTCTTCTGTTCACCATGTAAAAAAGAACCACAATTTAAATGTAATGAAAATCGGTTGGTTCTTAATCATAAGCAACCTTTCACTATTAACCAAACACAAGACACATTTTGGTTCAATATGGAAGTTTAAAGGGATCATCCTGACAGCAATATGACGGGTTGCTTTCTACGTTCCGGATAACTATAGTTAATGCGTTGTTCCTCTGGCACTAGGGACCACGGCTAACTAGCAACTGAGCTCAACAACAATTTGATCACTTTCCCACTCTTGGGACTTCTGTTTCATCTCCCCCTTCTCTCCGCTGCACTCCGCTGCACTCCTCTGAGTACCAGCCCAAGTGGGGCTGTTTGGTTGGCTGCTGAGTGTATGTTTGATTCAGGAGTCTTGACTCCAGTCCTGGTAGAGCCTGGGCCTTGTGCCACACACACACACTAGGGATCGACCGATATATCGGTCGGCCGATATTATCGGCCGATATTCGCGGTTTTTACGTGTATCGGTATCGGCCGATACGCGGCTGATTTTCGCCGATTTTTTTATTTATTTTTTATTTTTTCACTTGTTCTACCTCACCTGTTTTTAATATTTGTTAAATATTGTTCATCTACTTGTTCTTACTTGTTCTACTTCACCTGTTTTTACTATTTGTTAAATATTGTTTTTTATATTGAAGTTCAATAAATGTTCCATTAAAAAAATAAATAAAATAAATAAATAAATAAAATCGGCTCAAGAAAATCGGTATTGGTGTATCGGCGTATCGGCTAAGGCTGAGGAAAAAATATCGGTATCGTATCGGCCCTAAAAAATCGGTATCGGTCGATCCCTAACACACACACACACACACACACAGCCTCCAAACACGGAGAGTCCGCCAAGTATCCCTTTACTCTACATGTAAAAAAAAAATGGCTACGGCTTGCTAAATGAATGAGTACCTATGCAGAGGTTCTGATCCGACAGCCGCTTTGAGTTATGCGCTGCGTAATGTAATGTAAATGAATCAAGTGTGAGGGATTGCTGCCAACGCACACCGACCGGGGCACTTGGCTTAAGAGCCCATTTGGGACAGAAACACTTTTGTTCTTTAACTATCCCGGGCAAGATTGCACTCACACTCATCCCCCCCTGCTCTCTGCAGCCTCTCGCTTCAGAACACAGAGCTCTATTTTAGTCGCTGCTGCTGTGGCGGCGGTGTGTATTCATCGCTGACGACTGGGAAGAGACGCCGTCTCCCGGGCCAAGACCCCCTGACAGAGATGGGCTTTTACTGGGCTTCTTCCGCCCCGCAGGCTGGAGCAAACACAGGCTGTAATGGACCGTTAAGGCCCGCTACGAACACTGTACTGTGCATCAAGGCAGCACTGACCGTAGCCAACGGTTTAAACATGGAATGGTGTGGTACATATTTGCTAATGGAGCCAGTACTGGAGATGAGGCAAATATGTCTCTTAAGCTTCTCTACGCTCGTGGTATACCGCCGGATGCCTACCACATAAGACAATGTTCAACGCGGGGCATTTAGCCTGCGTGTGTCCCTTTCTGTTCCGGGTAAAGGTGATAACACAACAAGCCATTGGTGTTAACTGGGGGGGGGGGGGGGGGGGGGGGGGGCGTGCATGTCTGGGGGGGGGGGGGGGGGGGGGTTTAAACCGGACATGCACGGTTGAGAGCGACACGAACTTCGTCTGAGCAAAAAAAAAAAAAAAAAAAAAAAAAAAAAAAATCATGTGCACGCAGAGACTATGGCGGCCGAAATTAGACTATGGCGGGGCGCCATAGTCTCGTCAATGTGTGGGAAACACTGGGTGCCTGGTCAACATTCATATGCTGCCTAATATAAATAACTTAAACAGCCCCATACCACCACTACCAACACAACCAATAGAGTGCATTCCACTGAGAACAACACAGTGAGACAACCCCGCATATGTGCACGTCAGTGCAGGGTGGCTGCGTGATTTAAAGTACGATGGCCCGAGTACGATCGCCCGCGGAGTGGTGCCTGTGGACCGCTGGTTTTCTGCTTGTACACTTTAGTATACCAGCGTTCAGATTGTCCTGACCCACGGATGTTTGTGCATACCCGATCCATTTACAGCTCCGTCTCCGCGGCGATACCAAACTGCCTATTCTAGTTCTACGAGGAGTCCCAACAGGGGAAGACAGACCTCCCTCCGGCTCTCCTCCACAAGCCATGCAATCATCGCGCAATCACGCGCACTCGTCATATGTGCACAGATGTGGCACCGTGCGACTAGTGCACTCCAGTTCTGCCACTGATGAATTGGGTCAGAGCAAATTCAGACAGACTGCCAAGGGGCACTGCCATAAGTGCTGCTTTACACTCCCCCTACTCTCCCTGAGGATTCGTGCTTCAGTTTCACACATCCGCGGGGACATCGCAGGGCAAACACGAGCTCAAATTGAGGAGCGAGTCGTTTGCACTTTCCACGCGACTGCCTGCTTGGTGTGAACTACGGCAAAATGTGGGATTAAGGCTAATGCTGTCTTTGGAGTTGGCACTCAGCAGCCCTCTTGTTATCATAATCCAGTTAGCATTGTGTAGTCGCTCAAACAGACCCACCCCCTAATCGCATTGAGCTTATTCATGTAGTGCAATTTTGTTTGTACAGTGACCACGCGATGGGCTGCCTTTTCAGGACGCAGACTTTTCAGAGAGGGTTCCGCTCTCACACAGCTTTAGGGTTGCTAAAACACAGATGTACCAAGTTGAAGACGTTCTGTTTGAGAGTTCTAGAGCCACAGCTGTGGTTGTCTGTATTATGAGGAGCCCGTTGTGGTTTGCAGCCGTGCATGCCTCGCCGAGCCAAGAGGTTTGTAAGCCAATGGCACCTGGACTTTGTTCACCGTCCCCATAAGGATTGGCTCTCTGCAGGTCAATGGGCTCATTCGCACAACATTTAAGTGCAGAACCACAAATGATTATTTTTAATTTCAGTTCAGTTTAAAGAATTGGTATTCCATAGGTTATTGGAAAAAAAAATAGAAATTAGCATTAATGCTGCTGAAGTGCTTACTATCCCCGATTACTTATGAAGGATCCATCTAAATGCATTCATTACATAAAAATGCATTTCTTATCCAATTTCTTCATTATACCAGTAAAAAAAACACTTAATATCATTTAACAGATGAAACCATTTAGCATGCACAGTAGAACCAAACAATTCAGTATTCCCTAGAATCCCTATTTTTTGCGCTTGTAGAAGTGCTAGATGTCAACGCCGTAATTTACAACACCGAACTGAAACACGCGTCAGCCGAGGAGTTACAAATAATTTGCAGCGTTTCAATTGCAAATCCCCTTGAGCAATACACACCGGGACTAGCCTAGTTGTGACAACCGCCAGACATTCTTATTACAGAGCGCACAATCACCACCGCCGACAGATGAGAAGAGAGGTCTTGTTTTTACCTGTGCGGGGAACTAGCCGAGTGCTTTATCTCCTCTCTGTTCCACCCTCCCCCCGCCCTGTGTCGGGATGCTCTGCCGGTGGGGGTTCAATGTGAGCCTGGGAGCAGCGAGGAGATCTTCAAAGAGTGAGGGCGACTACATGCAGCGTGCCGCACGGCTCCCGTCCGGACGCAGCTGGGAATATGCACGCACTCAAGTTTTGCAGCATCGCACAGCGTATTCCCTTGGACACGAGCGCTAAGAGTGTGCACGTGTGGATGCACGTCTTAGGGCTCTTGGTTGTGCTCTTCTGTGTTTATGTCTGTGTGTGCGTGTGTGTGTGTCTGCCTGCTGCCTTTACTCAGTAAATGCAGAGCTCAGCATAAAAGCGGATCTGGCGTTGGGCTGCCTGCCCGGATTCGCTCCGCGGCTTTCCCAAGGAAGGTGCCAAGCCACCGTCTGGGACAGGTGCGAAGGAAGTCGTCCACGCTTTTTTTCCCCGGCACGCACACAGGCCGACACACACAATTGTGCGTAGCCCCGGCACTGAACGCGAAGCCATATGATTTCATACCATTACAACATGAATCCATGGGCCGATAGGACGACGGCACAGGGTGGCTCGTGGAAGAATCAATGGACGAGGATGCGATGATCTCATTCACAACAAACTCTGGCCAACACAAAAGAACACCATGGAGCATGTATCCAACTTTATATACAGTATCCTTCAAAACCAGCAGACCTGTTCATTTGGTTAGGGGGTGGGAAACAGAGTCAGGTGCATCAAACTCCAACACCATGCTTCACAACAAATTGACTTTGCTTTACATGCCCTGATAGTCATTACGACTGCACATATTTCACCTTCACCCTTAACTGGCTATGCTTGCTGCCTCACAAGTCTCATTCGAGCGCCCAGGTTTCAAACCTCCCACAATTGAAAAGCACTAGAGAGGAAAATCAATGTGTAGTGGCACCATCTTGCCACCGCTAGGTCCCTTACTGCATCCTCAACCACACTTGATGCACCGACTGTGTCCCTCCCAACTGGCCAACCCATGCCCCATTTACTTCCCTATTTAGGGCGTCACCGTTCTGAAGTGCATGTGATTCCTATACAGTTCAAAACGTAATACCCACAACGTACAAAATGTATATTATTTATTATAATGTACTTATTGTACAGTGCATATACAACAAGTATATTATTGATAGTTATTTTGCACTGCGTCCCATGACAACCGTTTTACAGCCTTAACATATATCTTCACTAGTAGTCGCATTCCTGCGTACAAATGCATTGCATTCCGGCTACAGCATAAGGGTGTAGGCGTGGTTTGCACCCCGATCGCACCATAGGGATCATGTGGCACCCCCGTAACATGTACGGTGAAATTACTAGTTATATCACGCCCCAAAATACCTACAGCCCTGTGTCCCTCCGCAAATTAAGCACCTCTTGTTTACTTTCGCAGCTTCTTGCTAGTTCCAACCTGTGGTCATGGACGAGGTTGATAGTCGCGGTGGAGGAACACAGCGAGCTGCGCGACCCCTGACATTGTTTATGCCAGAGAGATGACATTTGGAGAGCGTTTGTTTGGAACGTCGCCCTTGAAAGCATTAGCCCGTAAAATGACTAAACGTGTACTGTATGCACAATCACTAGCGATTGTTCACAACAATGAAACACCATAGCTGGGCGCTCATGGTTGTTTATTAACGCTTTCATGGTCACTGTAGCTCCCAGGCACTTTCATATTCACGTGTTTATGCCACCGATACACAACCGGCTGGTGGATTTCCATCAACAAAATCATTCCAAAATCCCCCTTTTCAATTCAGTAATTACTGCACTATATAGTGGTCCACCATGTGGGTGACAAGGGAGCACAGCCAAGGAGTAGGTGACAGCGTACGGTACCTCCTCCTGCTGGGAGAGCAGGGCCAGACAGGACTGGAGGGCGGTGCAGGTCTCCCCAGACAGAGCACTGGTCTGCCTGGCCTTCAGCAGCAGAGGGGCAGCCAGCGCTGCAGGAGAACGGAGACAACGCCAGAACCACATCGGTGACACTTTACAATAAGGGTACAGTAATTACCTATTAATAAACATGAATTAATGGGGTTATAATCTTTAACTAACAATTAATTAATAGTTAACCAACGGTCTAGTAATAATTTAGGAATGCTGTTTCAGGGTAATATATTTATTATTCAAGATTAGGGTTATCCCTAACCTTATTAAATAATGTTTAATATGATACCATCTATATAAGCAGCACTCTTACCGTCGTTCTGCTCATTCTTCACCATGGATAAAAACACAGACACCTCACACTCCAGTTTCTCCTGGGAGGCACTGGCTTCCTGAATAGCACAGCATTTCGAAAAAATTAGTGCAGACACCCCAGAATTGAGCCAACACACCTGCACCGTAGCGGACAGTAGTGTAAAGAGCTGAATCTCAACTTTCCCTCAGCTCAATATAGCAGGGTCTCACTTTGCCATTCGGTACTCTGCCGAGCGTTGACTCACCTCGAAAGCGCGAGTCAGGCTATCCCCTGCCTTAGCATCTTCACCACCCTCTTCCTCGTCATGTCCAGCCATCGCCTGCTCCTGGCTACAGTGGCGGCTGCTGTAGGCCGAATGGACATCGAAGGCATCCAACCATTTCTAAATGATAACAGAAATTCAGCCTATGACCCCTGACATATATATATATATGAAATATAATGAGACGGTCAAACACATCCCTTGACAAAGATTGGATTCGATTTGGGTTATGTTTCATGTGAACATAACCTTTCATCTTACTCTTCTTGTCGTGATAGAGTTGGTCTTTGAGGACACTTTGAAGTGGAAATCAGTGCTGTCGAAGCGCCGGAGCGCGAAGTAGCAGTTATCCCAGGGTTTGATCTGAGACGATATGGATCGTGATCAAACGGGGGGTCATTAGACGCAGACGCTTCACCACATGATCAGAGCAGAGTGTTTGACGGCTGCCCTGCGTGAGGGCCGAGTGCCCCGAACTTGCACGCTGCGTACCATGCAGTAGGCCAGCGCGAGGGCCTCTGAGCCCTGCCTTCTGTGCCCGCTCCGCGCGTCAGCTCTGGAGGGACATGGATAGAGCCGCAGGTAAACAACAACAGCAGGACATCTTCCACAGGAGTTCGCAATCGCAATTGAGACACTGCAAAAGTGAGAGTCGTCTGTATTACCGGCTTAGTTTTGTAATGAGTAAAAGTATTGATTCAATCGAAATATGAAATATACATAAAAAAGATAACCCACTGCCAAAACTAGTGACTCGTAGGAGACTGATGACGCTCACCGGCTGAGGTACCAAGATAAGTTTCCATTCTCGAGCACCACCCAATGATACCGCCAGCCGAGAAAGCGGGAGCTCTGTGGGACAAAAACAACAAAAACAACCCCCTCACTTTTCAGAACCCAGCGGGGGGTAAAGCGTCTTTCCATATTTGAGAATAAAAAAAAAGTACCTTCCACAGTGGGCCTTCACACTTCTCAACGGTGCTGCTCGTCTCCTTGAAATAAATATGCATTTGCAGTTATTCATTCACGGCTAGACCTAGTTCGTTCTGTTTCAGGACGGATTGCAATCGGGTTTTGTGGGGGCAGCCATGCCATGCTATACAATGCTCGTTGCCGATTCAATGTAATCTATTCGAATATAATCTGCTCCATCTTGCAGCCATTCAATTTGAGCAATTTGTCACAATTCTAGTTTTATACTTACTTTGACAGCAGCAGCTGCCAGAATCTGTTTCAGCTCATCGGTGCAAGCGATGTCAAATGCTGTCTGGGCTGCAACCACATTAATTTAGTAGCTTATTATACACCTCTGGCCTCTCTAACCAAAAAGCAAAGTGTGTTATTCTAGACGAATGTGTCATTACAAGTGCCAAAAGTGAGTTGAAGGGCAAAATGAAGTCAAGTTTGATTTAGCACTGAAAAACCAATTAACACGTAACCTATTGGAATGGGCTGCACAATAATATAATCAAAATATGCGCCGTGATTTTGCCAAATAAGTATGACTGCATTTGACTAAAGGTCATGAAGACAATCACAAATGATTCAGCATACATTAGTTTTGTTTAAAATTTTACTTAATAAAGTAAAATAAAATAACCCATATGCACAAGTATTAGAATAATTACGATTAAGTTAAGATTGGCCAATAAAAGCCTCACATTAATCTTCACAAAAACAACCACTAAAAACAGGTATATCTCCATAGTTTTGCAGCATTCGTTCTATTGTGGACAGTGTACCCTTCTTGTTTGTGAGGCTGGGGCTGGCTCCGTGCTTGAGGAGCTTGACAACACAGTGCTCCTGCCCTCTATAGGCGGCACAGTGTAACGGCGTGTTGCCCAACAGGTCCCTGCAGTGAACGTCGGGCGCCTCCTTCAAGCTCAGCTACAGAGGAACAAGTGACATATAATATGTGACTGGGGCCAACAGCACGAGAAGAAATGGTCAGCATCCACTTTATTGCACATTCCCTGCTAATGTCAACGCATTCTCAAGAGCGGTTTACGATCGATCGAGGCCATGAGAGGATCTCAGCCATTTATGAATGATTTCATCCAGAATGGAAGCTCAAGTACATCTCAATGCGGCCTTGGACATACTCCAAAACCTATTCATCATATTTCACCAATATGCTCTCAAATACTTTTGAGAGCTTGCGTGAAAATGTGAAATACAACACGTTCATAAATGACACAGTTTGCAACACAGAATAACCAAAAAAAAATCCTAAAGAAAATACTGAGACACGGTCAGTGCAGCGCTGACCAGCTTGGAAAGAGCGGCGACGTCTCCCTCTCTGGCCGCGTGCAGGAGGTTATCCTCCTTCCTCCGCACAGCTCTCCGCTCCGCCGCTGCACACACACACACACACACACATATATGAACTCAAGTGCTCGGAGAACGAGCACGGCGGTAATCACACTCCGTCAGACATTGAGGTCGTCGTCGTCGCCCGGCCCCGGCTTCTCCATACCCTCCAGCATCGTGATGATTTCGTCGTCCTCGGTGAAATTTCTGGGGACCTGCGCCGTGCCGTTGATTATGCTGGCGCAGGCGTCGTAGCGCAGCAGCGTGAGCACAATCTCCTGCACGGCCCACAAAGAATACAGTGAGGCTCGCCGTACGCGCACACACACACACACACACACACACACACACACACACACACACACACACACACACACACACACACACACACACACACACACACACACACACACACACACACACACACACACACACACACACACACACACACCAGCTCAAAGGCTTCTGGGAGTTTTTTGTCATGTCTCCCTCCAGACAATGTGAAGAATTCAGTGAGGCTCCCCGCACACACACACACACACACACACACACACGGACGGACGGACGGACGGACGGACGGACGGACGGATCCTCCTCGGATCCAGACTTAAACGACACAGTACCTGCGCTAAACATTCAGATCAACAAAAAACACTTCCAATGGGAAAAGGTAGACATAGTCATCAAGAGTCCATGATGGGAATATTCTGCATGATGGGGTGAGTTGACGAGTTGAGGCGGACGGAGGATGGAACAACGCGGCCGCCGCCACTTAAGATGAATGTGGAAGCGGAAATGATGCGGTAAACAATGCATTAGCCCACCATCACCGGCACACATCCGGTCACCTTTCTCCCCGAGGAGGCAGCCTTGTGCAGGGGTGTGTCGCCCAGGTCGTCCTGCAGGTTCACGTGGGCCCCAGCCTGCCAATCAACCCCAATGAAAAAGGAAGAGCAAAACATAAACAGGCAAACGCAAACAGGCATCCCGTTAGGCTGAACATAGTGAGACAATGAGTCTGGGGGGGGGGGGGGGGGGGTTGCTCAGGAGGTAGAGTGGGTCGACTGAGTGTCGAGGTCACGGTGTCCCTCACCCTAACCCCCCACCCAAACGAGCTGGCTGTCGCCTTGCATGGTTGACTCCGCCGTCGGTATGTGAATGTGTGCATGAATGGTTGTTAGTTGCTTTGGATAAAAGTGTCTGCTAAATGCACTACATGTCTGGAATTAAAATTGGTTCGATTCAGGGCAAGCTGAGCTCTGAACCACAACACCCCCCCCCCCCCAAACCAAATAAATTATCAGAGGTCCCCATTGAGGGCTGCAAATAATTAGTATTTGAATAGCACATTTCTCAGACAACAAGTATTGAATGTGACAACCTCGAATGACACACCTGTTCACTCAATCCGCTCCGTCAACCGGGGAAACACAGACACATCCAACGATTTAGTTCCCCAAACAAGATGATTGAGGAGCGATTAAACCATTGACTATAAAATGGTAACATCATGACATTTTTTGAAAACAAATAAATAATAATAATGCCCTTCTCAATTCCATTTTATTTGTATCGCACTTAATCACAGTTAGAGTCTCAAAGGGGCTTAACAAGCCATATTTATGACACCCCCCTAATCCTATCCCCCCCAAGGCAAGAAACAAATCCATAAAAATACTTTTTGGATTCTCAAAATCAAAAAGATAATTTGTCTTACCTTGAGCAAGTCCTCTACGACATCCGTATGACCGAAGTGACTTGAGAGATGAAGTGGCGTCCATCCCGCCCTGGCATCACTCCGAGCTAAAGCGGTGGCAGAGGTCAAAAAGACCAAAACCCACCATCAAACGTATATTAGCCAGTTAAACACAAGCCGTTTCGTTTTGATGAACCTGCACTTACATCTGCAGTTGAGATTGAAATGTTGACCCTGGGCCATCATGAGCTGGAGGAGACTCTGAACACGTGATCGATCGCCCTCCTCTGCATGAAGGAGCAGTTGGGCCTCGGGCTCGGCCGGGTCCATCACCGAGTGACCCTCCCTAGTCCTACCGTCACTTTCCTTTGAAGAGAACCAATAGACGTCAGTTTTTAGGCGAGTGTCAGAAGGCACATACGGTGACATCGTCTTAAAAAGTGTGTTGATAGAGAATGCAACGTGTCGCAACGCGTTTTTGTTTAACGCAACACAGCGATATGGAGGCTATTTACAAAGACTAGGTCGAACTGTACTTATTGTAATATAAACTAACTAATCATACATCAAGTGACCTTTATTGTTTGTTAGGAGTAAAAAACACAGTATATTTAAACTTACAGGTTGGACGGACATGGGTGAAACTTGTTGCTCGCAACAAACATCGCCAGCCAGTGAAGAGCTTTTTTTAAAATCAGCTCAGCTGACAGCCGCTGCTGCCCCCCCCTCCCCATGTCACGTGACTAGCTGCCCGCTCACAGGGTGCTTTCACCGTCCACGTGGGTTCTGTGTGTCTAAATGACGTCAGGTCCCCAGCGTTAATAAACAATAAATATATCTCATAAATAATATCAAAAAAGATGATTGACTTTATAATAACACTTTATAATAAGGTTCCATAATAAATAGAAAACTATTCATTACCTAAATCTTTGTTAATATTTGTTAATTGTTACTAAAATATCTAGGCTGTTTCGGACGACGCTGAAGTTGGCATCCGATTCGCAGCATCCGATTCGGCAGCTGGTCCACTTTAAATCGGTCCTGATTGAAAACCACTACACCTAGACTCTTCAAATCTGGACTAAATTTTCACAGTGAGGCTATACATTATATAAAACATAGTTACAGATTTGTGAAACCTTTTTTCTATTTGTGAAAATGCAATACAGACTCATTTTAACGCTTTTTAGGGGTCCAGACTGCATTAGAACGGGTCCTGATTGAAAACCACTACACCTAGACTCTTCAAATCTGGACTAAATGATCACAGTGAGGCTATACATTATGTAAAACATAGTTTCAGATTTGTGAAACCTTTACCCTATTTGTGAAAATGCAATAAAGGCACATTTTAATGCTTTTTAGGGGTCCAGACCGCATTAGAACTGATCCTGATTAAAAACCACTACACCTAGACTCTTCAAATCTGGACTAAATTATCACAGTGAGGCTATACATTATGTAAAACATATTTTCAGATTTGTGAAACCTTTACCCTATTTGTGAAAATGCAATACAGGCTCATTTAGGGGTCCAGACCGCATTGCATTTTCACAAATAGAGTAAAGGTTTCACTAATCTGAAAATATGTTTTACATAATGTATAGCATCACTGTGATAATTTAGTCCAGATTTGAAGAGTATAGGTGTAGTGGTTTTCAGTCAGGACCGATTTGAAGATTCTAAGTGTTTTCAAGCCGAATCGGATGCTGCGAATCGGATGCCAACTTCAGCGTCGTCTATTTCGGCCCAAGTTAACAAGTTTCACTGACCAGAGTGTTGCTGGTTAGGGTTAGGGTTAGGGTCGTGCGTTAGGGTTAGGGCCTTGTGTTATGGTTAGGGTTAGGGTTAGGGCCGTGTGTTAGGGTTAGGGCCGTGTGTTAGTATTAGAGTTGTGTGTTTGGATTGGGTTAGGGTTATGCAAACAACTAATATTAAATTAATGATGAAAAAACTATTAAATTGTGCCAAATAGATATTTTAGAAACAATTGACAATTAATATTAACAAAGGGTTAGGTAATGACTAGTTTGCTATTTATTATGGCACCTTATTATAAAGTGTTACCGACATTTTTTACGGCTTTACAGTCAACAACTGAAAGGCCCCGTTCCTTTTCCTGTTATTGGTAAACGCTCAAATCTTAGCGCCCTTTGGAAGCTCATGTTCCAAAAAGAAAAAAAAAAAGCACATTCTTGTTCTCCTGCCCACACTCAAAGGGATGATTGGTTTCTTCAAAATAAAATGGCATTCATTTTCAGCCTTTTTATGGAGATTCTATGAGCAAGCCTACGTTTGCGGCCTTAATGTGAAGAGACATACAATGGAGCCCAGCCCACACATTGCCCCATCAGACAATCCTGAGACTTACTTCAATGGCTTCGTTCATGAAAAAAAAAGAAATGGGAGAAAAAAAAGAACTGCAAGTTAAGAACTAAATTGCGCAAGCATATATTCATCAAATCAGGTCTTGTGCCGGCGAGGGAAGACGTGAACGGTGTGAGTTCAAGTTAATTAGCCCGGCAATTATTGTAAGCTGTCACACTCGGTGACTGCGCGTGTGTGCTACGGCGCCTAATCCCCCACAAATGACAAGATAATGGCGGCAAGGAGAGGCCACCGCTTCAAAAGGAGACTAGAGATACTATTCCCAATGGGGACATTTAAGAGACGAGGAGAGAGAGAGAGAGAGAGAGAGAGAGAGAGAGAGAGAGAGAGAGAGAGAGAGAGAGAGAGAGAGAGAGAGAAGGGATCATAGTAGGTCTATACTGTATTAATTATCCACACATATTCTATTGACTCTCTCACACACACTCACCCACACACATGCCCACAAACAGATCGGCACACAATTATAAACACAAACACACCCACACACACACAAACACATACAGGCCGACGCGCTAACACACCACACACACACACACACACACACACACACACACACACACACACACACACACACACACACACACGCGCACACACACACACACACACACACACACACACACACACACACACACACACACACACACACACACACACACACACACACACACACACAAACACATAACATTACATTACATTTAGTTAGCTGATGCTTTTGTCCAAAGAGACATAATAAATAATTGTATGCAACCATAAGGATACAACCCAGAAGTTGAAAATACCACGCGAGTACTTCAAATGCATCGAATAGAAAAAACTGCACACTGCGAACACACCCCTGCTTTTCTTTACTTGAAAGAGACGAAACTATGCAGTGAAAAATATGTTTTTTGCTTTGATCTTATTGGATTTGGGGTTGCTAAGCTACACGGAAGCCTGGTGGGCGCACCTGCATCAGTGGTGTCTTCCTGTTTCAGTGCATTTACAACCGCCGAGATATGTTAAACTTGATTATAATTATCATGCATCCACGGAACGCAATCTATCTGCTTATGTCTCACTTCTGGCCGGGCCACAATATTTTACCGTCGCATGCTAATGTTTATAGAAGGTATTCAATTTTAAGACAATGCTATCACCTTGATTGTCGGGCCTATTGTGAGCGACAATGCAATTGATGTCATACACTTGCATTATGTGCATACTATTTGTTTCAACACAGGTGACAGACATTTTAGTTATCGCATAAAAAACGAAATGAATGAAGAGATTCAAGTATATTTTGAATATTTTGAATGATTGCCTCTGAGCAAGTGAAGCCGTTTTTGACTTTATATTGTGTGGCTGTTCAATACCATACAATGGTGCTCTATGCACTTGAACACCATTCGTTCAAATGTAATTATGTTTATTTATAACAATGCATATTTAAAACATGATCAATTAATATTTCAGCAGATTTTGAAGGTGGGGTTAGGTCACATCACTGATAACCCAGCGGGCCACCATTTTCTCCAGTCTTTTTTAATAAAAAATTTAACATGACAAAATGTTGTGAGGATGAGTCACTCCCAGACCTATTATATGGGCTTCAAATATCAAAAGTATGATAATAGCCTTGCCCTACCGCAAGCAGGACTGCCGGTTGAAGTGCAGCTGTGAAAAACGTTTTGTGAATCATTTTGTTTTAAACCTAACATGATGTATTTAATGCAATGGTAGAATAGAGTCTGTTTTGACCAATATTTCTAAATACATCAAATATCCAGCCTTGCCTCTGCTTTCTGTATGATTTGGCTTGTGTTCGGCAAAAAATGGTCTATCAAGAGTTGTAGTTGTGCGGAGACTGTATTATGCATCCAATGGCCAATTTAAACGTTGAAATGGAAAAACCCAATGGTTTACAAACAGCAAAGGGAGGTGACTCAACCTCTTGTGTTCGGAATACCTATACACCCCATTATATATTCTACCCCCCACCCTTAAAGCATGAATCATTGTTGGTGAGGCATCACCCGATGTTGTTGGGATGACTGATTGCTGTGTTCAGGTAGGGCATGTCATTTTTGAACAGTGCAATCTTTTGACACAATCTCTTTCAAAGTGTTTTTTTTACAGGTTAAACTCCTCCAGTTTACACCCACAGACCTTGGGAACTTCATTAATAATTTCATCTTCCAACATAATCATTTCACTCCCTCTCTGTGCTCTCTGACAACTGACTCTCCATAGTAACAGCTAAGGATTTGGACACACACCACATTGTAATGGCGTGTTTCCTTAATATGTACGATTCAGTCCTGTGAGTAGAATATTTATCCAAAGGGACGTACTGAATTCAAATACATGTCGTTCAGGAGGGAGAGAGCGGGAACATACCCGTAGACATAGTCTGTCTTACATAGTTTTGATAGGGCAATATGTAAACCGTCTTTGAGTACCATATTAAGCGCTATATAAATTTCATTGATTATTATTACAGTTTTTTTCAATTGCTTGAACACTGTAGACACATGCTTAGACCAAAGTAACACAACTTGAAGTTTTTGTTACCATACCTTAAACACATGTATCCATTTCTTAAACAAAAGCGCTGCTTTGCACTTTAGTTGCAATTGTGCAACACACTTGCTCCTTTCTGCAACACACTTGCTCCTGCACACTACACACTATTTCATACATAAGACACTTAATTCAAAAATGACGTCTCATTGTACCATTGGGAAAAACACATCTATTCAAAATCCTAAACACATTGGTTAACTGAGAATACTTACTTACACACCTTAAAACACTTTCTTCCAAAACTGAACACCAATCAGCCAGCTACAAAAAGGCCTCGGTTAAGCCATTTGGAGAACTTTGCAAGCATGGATGAAGCAAGAGCAAGAGGCAGAGGTAGAGGAGGAAGAGGAGGACAGAGACATAGAGGAGGACGTGGTGGAAGAGGAACGTTATTTCCGATGACATAAAAGCCACTTTGGTGGACCATGTCATAAACCATGGCCTGACTATGAGGGAAGCTGGGCAGAGAGTAACCATTTCCCCTATCAGACGCATCTTGGTAAAGCACCAAATGACCATGAAGCAATTGTTCAGGGTCCCATTTGAGAGGAACAGTGTCAGGGTCAAAGGACTTCAACGTGAATATGTACAGGTAAGTGTTACAGTCCTTTACATTTACAATACAGTATTGGTGTCATCCAGTTACAGCTGAATATGTGCCATTGTATCAGTACCACATAGATACATTCAGAGAGGTACCAGGTACCTGTTCGATGGGGTGGGGGTTCTGTATGTGTAGTACTGTAGTTGAGTGTTTTGAGTAATGCCATCCAAAATATGTATTCCATGTATTTTGTTTTGTTACAGAGCATCTTGGAAATGGATGGAGCTGCACAGCCTCATGAATTTAGTTACATTGATGAGGCTGGATTCAACCTCAGCAAAACAAGACGGGGTCGTAACATACTGTAATTGGCCAAAGGGCAATTGTGCCAGTCCCGTGGCAGCGCTTGGAGATGGCGGGTAAATGACCGCCAACCACATGCTCGCATGCCTCTTCTGCAGGCAATGGAACAGGCCTGCGGAGACATCGACTTAGTTGTCTTGTGTGCTGAATCCATCCAACCATGGATGGATTCAGCACACAAGACAATATTTTCCCCGATGCTTAGCGGGAGAAAACATCGCTTGTGATGTTGATGAGATCCTATGGCCAGACCCCAACAGACGGCAGGATCCATAAGCCCATCCATGCACAATTGCCATGTTTTTCTGTGTTTACAGTACAGTAGGGTTTATTTTTGTGTTATTTTTGCTCAAACTGTATTTACTGCACTGTAATGTACAGTACTGCAATACTGAACATTACATTACAGTACATTATGGTGAAAACGTGCCCTCTGTGGAACTGAATAAAAACAGTGAATATGGAAGACTGCAGTATTTTATATAAAGTAGACTAGTGTGTTGCTGCTGATCTGAAAGTGTATTCATATGATGCAAGTGTGTATCATTTTGTCATCAGAGTGCCATTTTTACAAAGAATTGTTAGGTTTCGATAGCCGAGTTTCAATTTGACATAGATGTGAATGGTTTATTTCCCAGTGTTGTTGTCTTATTTGCTTGTGTGTTGAGTTTTGACACAATGAGCCAAATTTTGCAAAATGTGTTCAAGCAATTGAAAAAAACTGTATTATTATTATTATTATACCCACAACCTAGTTAGGCAGTTTTGGATTGAACACAAGACCGTCTGGCTGGGAGTCCTAGGAACTCGATACACCATCCAGTATAGAGTGAGGAGGGCAAATGTGCATTCAACCTCCCATGCATTCGCCCTTAAGATACATAGTCTTACTTGGCTGTATTAGCTCAACCTTTCGTATGATGATGTTGTATAATGATGGTGTTGAGGACCCCCCACACACACACACACACACACACACCTCCATGGCTCTGTGTGGAGAATGGCAGGGGAGAATGTTCAGAGCTGAACATTATCAACTCCACTGTTATTAAACAGGATGTGAATGGCTCATAATGAGCTTGAAATTACTTGATTATTCTATCTTGCTCCTCTTCAAATCTCAGCACAAACCATTTATCACCCTAGGTAGATTTGAACAATGCCAATTGTCTGATTAAAGTTAATTGAACTCCTCAAATCTTTCTGACCTTCTTCTGTTACTGGGAGACTTGACCCTACACTATAAAGTCCCAAGTCATATTTCTGGTATATAGGTTACCAATATAGGTTACCAAACGTAATTGTCAACAGAAAATATTTATTGACACACAACTTTTGATAAACAACTGTTGTGTATACAATTGGAGACAAAGCTTGTCTGCCATTCCAAACATCATCATTGGCACAAGCAGAATGCAAAAAGGAAATGGAAAAAAAGATTGCCATCAAACTGATGACTTGTTTTGATTATAGGTATTAATCAGAGCTTTTGTTTTATGAAATGATGTTGTTGATATAGCAATGATTGATGAAGGAATGAAACGTGCTGCACCACTGTGTACTACTGGGTATTTTCGAGTGCGCACTTCAAAAATACATGAGATTATTTTAGCATTTCACATTGTTGTACAAATTTACATTTCTGCACCTCGGGCCCTGGATCTGAAAAACGCATTCTCAAATAGTATCCAAACAAGGAATGGGGTGCGCTTGGGAAATACAATTTGTATTTTACATAATTTAATGAGAGAATTGTTATGAAAAGAACAAGGGCCAAATAACTTCGGCATTCGGCATTACAATTCCATGTGTATTAATATTGTTTTGTTTATTTATCCATGTATTTATCGCGGAACGTCTTTATAATTTCTTGAAACATTTAGTTTCATTTCAAATGACAATCTCAAAGGGAATGTCGAACACAAATTGATAGACCTACTTCTGTGCCATGTCCCAATTTGCCCTCTGCCTTGGTGCAGTTGTGACCAGATTTACTCCATTACAGCCTAGGCTTCATCATTGCACAATAATAGCAACAGTTCCCACCAACAACTCCTTCAGTAACACTTCCACCATGCTGCAGGGTTGCCTCTTATTTTCCCTCAGACCACAGCTGGGAAAGCCACAAAACATTGTCGGGCCAACAAAAAAGACGAATGTGTGTCTGTGACCAGGAATACAATAAGCAACTTGCAATGGACCTGAACACAAGGTCCAATTGCTGGGGTCTGACAGAGGATGGGCAGCTTACTGAGTACATGTATCTTCCCAGCAGGTATGTCGTGGGTACACTCTCCACCTCTTTCTGTTGCTGCTCATTGACCCTCGCAGGTCAATCAGATTGTATCGAGTCACACGGAGAAGAGGAGACCAGACGCGAGTCATAAGCAGGGCTGTGCTTCTGAGACCAAACAGGGCCACTAACAATGGTTTGGTTGGGTCCGGATGCACAAGCCCTGGAAGATAACGTTTACAGGAACAATGCATACGGTGCATTCCATTTTTCGTTTCCTTGTTACTTCTTCCGTTTAATTTGAAACCAGTTATTAATCCTTATTAGTCCTTACAAGACAGACAGACCTTTTATTAGCTCCTCTAATTCCTTACCAGAGAGACAGACCGACAGACAGAACCACAAACAGATAGAACCACAGACAGACAGACAGACAGACAGACAGACAGACAGACAGACAGACAGACAGACAGACAGACAGACAAACAGACAGACAGAAAAACAGACAGACAGACAGAGAGGCAGATATACGTGTTATTAGTCCTTCTTAATGCAAAAGAAAAAGACAGACAGACGGACGGACGGACAGACAGACAGGCCAAATTAATTGGGAAACAAATTGGGCTCAAAATCCGATTATGCCTATTGACCCTTTCCCACATTAGGCAAAATGTTAAAAAAAAAACTAAAAAACTAAAAACCACTTACTAAAATCGGCCATTAGATATAGAAAAGCAGTTGGTAGCCTATATGTCCAGGAGCGAGGGGTGGTGGTTTGGCTGTGGTGGTGCGGAGGTGGGTTGGTGTGAAGCTGTGGTGGTGTGGAGGTGGGTTGGTGTGAAGCTGTGGTGGTGTGGAGCAGAGACGGAGCTGAAGATGGGATGCTGCGCTACCCTGTGCGTAATCCACAAGGTGCTCTGGGTACATTTTGAGATGACAACACGCGGACCCATGTTTTAGTCTTATGCTATTTCATTAGTTCATTAGCAGAATGCAATGCATTTGCAGATCAGAATGAGCGTTTTTAAATAATATATGGGTCGCTGGATTCGGCGTTTTTTTTTTCGCGTGGCACCTGTTGCCTTTTCTGACAGATTTTGGGCGACGAATTGACGGCGACCTAGATTTTGTTTTTCAATTCAGGACAATGTCGGAAGATCAGTTGTACGGTTCTTCTAACTCAAGTGGATATTATTTTGGCAACGACTCAACCAAAATCCACTCCAACTTCGCGTTTTCTGGACCTGTGTTTGTCGTTTTGGTAGTGTTGATGGTGACTTTGGTTGTTGTGATTGTCCTGGGAAACGCGTTGGTTATCTTCGCTTTCAAAGTAGACAAGAGTTTGAGGAGACAATGCAACTACTACCTTCTGAATTTGGCAATATCGGATTTCCTTGTAGGTAAGTTCCATATGTAGCCTATTTATGCTTTTCGTCTTTTGACCACCAACTACGCATAGATACTATCAAGTTTCACGACCTTGTCACGAACATACTCTCAGTCTTTTCTGTCTTGTCTTTTCATGTCTGTCTGTCTGTCTGTCTGTCTGTCTGTCTGTCTGTCTGTATGTGCATAATCACTGTATGCATATGTATTGTGGGGGTATATGTATGCATATTTACTGTACTGTTAATGAATGGATGAATAAATGAATGGATGATTGAATAAATAATGAATGAATGAACAAACTAACAAATGAATGAACAAACAAACACACAAACATACGAATGAATGAATGAACACATGCAAAACCAGATCAATCCATGCAAATCCCACCCCTTCCACACCTCAGTCCTCACGGTGCGACTGTGTGACCTGAGTAACCTCGTTCTCCCTGACGTCCCCAGGGGCCTTCTGCATCCCGCTCTACATGCCCTACGTCCTGACGGGCCGCTGGACGCTCGGCCGAGCCCTGTGCAAACTCTGGCTGGTGATGGACTACCTTCTGTGCTCCGCCTCCGTCTTCAACATCGTGCTCATCAGCTACGACCGCTTCCTGTCCGTCACGCGGGCGGTGAGTGGAAACGTAGAAACGCGGCGCATCCCTCGCCAGCTTTTGAATCGGCATATTTCTCTTTTTTATCTCCCCGATTGAAGACGCCCCAATTGTTTACACCTCATGTCTCCATCCTATCCATTGGCTCAGTGTGATTGTGATATGTTTGAACCTAAGCGATGAAATAACTTTTTTCCCCTCGAGAAACCATATTGCAGGTTAATGGTTTCTTTGGGAACGGGATGGCTCAGGTATTGGTTCGTAGACCTAAAGGCCAGGGGAGTCAAAGGTGATCCAAGGCAACCCTCTGTCCCGGCCGCGGCCATCTGTACGGGTTAATCCTCCATGACCGGCCCAGGCCCGGCGCCGCCGCTAATGAAAGCCCTTTTGGCCGTGGCAGCGGACACAGAGGTCAGAGGTCATGTGCTGGAGCCCTCAGCGCAGAACGGCTGCCATGCCTGTCGCCACTCTGAGCCCTCTTTCAGGTGCCGCCACCCCCCCCCCCCCCCCATGCTGAATGAATGGCCAGTCACCACGGGGGCTGTACTTCAGGGGAAGTAGTGTGTGTTATGATGATCGTGTTAGGTGGGAGGTAGTGATGACTGATACCAGGTATAGTGGGAATAATCACAGAGAGCAAAAAATGAATGGATTTTGGATACAAAATGGGACAATTTTTCTTTTCTTTTTTCTGACGTACGATATCATTTTGAACATTCCATCTGAGGTGTGTATTTTTCTTGTGCCGACATGACAAATCTCCTGTCTCCTCCGGTGGCAGTTGCTGCCCAGAATCATCCAGTTTTCGCTGTGTGTGTGTGTGTGTGTGTGTGTGTGTGTGTGTGTGTGTGTGTGTGTGTGTGTGTGTGTGTGTGTGTGTGTGTGTGTGTGTGTGTGTGTGTGTGTGTGTGTGTGTGCATGCGTGCGCCCGCGTGTGTGTGTGTGTCTAAGTCAGTGTGCCCATATGCAATGCATGCTAACTCTAAGATGAGTGCACAGCCTGGCACAGTAGACAAAGAGAGTGTTCTGTTTTCTTTCATAAGCAAACACTTAACATCAGAGCAATGAATACAAATAACACCAGAGAGAGAGAGAGAGAGAGAGAGAGAGAGAGAGAGAGAGGGAGCTAGACAGAGCAAGAGAGCTAAAGGACAAGAGAGCGGGAGAGCTAGACACAGAGAGAAGGAGGCACAGGGAGAGATACTCTTCTTTAATTAGCTTGCTTTGATCATGGGGATCCTCTATCTGCCAGGGTCCTGAAAACCAGTCGACATCAATCACAGCAGAACCAGGCCGCGGGAAAGGGTGCATTTTCCTAAAAGCATTCCCCACCGATCACCTACATTTTTTAAAGGTTGTCAAAGTTAGCCTTTGACAATCGCAGGTGGAGTCAGAACGAATGTGCTTTAAAAGTGGAGATGGGAGCTGACACCATTACAAAAGGCTAAAGTCGATAGAATACGTTTTTGGACGTATTTCCTATTTACAGGTTTGACCTTGCTGAGGAAATCCAGCCTCTCCCAGACCAATCTAGTGGGTAGCATTAGGCAAGAGCTGTGCAAGAATAGGAGATGGGTTCGATTTTCCTTCTGTGGATTGAATACTGCACTGGAAGGGAAGGGATTACATTTTTCTCATCATATGAACAGTGTATCAAACATGATGGTTTGACACCAATAGTAGTAACTTCCCACACAGCTAGTAAATGATCACATGTTGAGTACCTGTAAGTAATCTGTGAATTATTTATTATTATTGTGGAATTTAAAGTATGTAAATAACCATGAAATCTAAAAAGAAACCACAATATTTATGAATTAGATTACACTGTGTAAGTATATTCTTTAGAAATTGACTGCGAATGGAGGCTTTGAATGTTCTCCTATTGATGCTAGACCATTGTTATCCTTATTGAGTAGTCCTCTAATCTCATTTTATCGATGGGAGATCAATGTGTAACCTAGCAACACTGTAGCTATTTACTGTGCACAAAGCAAGTTGTTTATAGATCTTCTGCTATTACTACTACTACTACTACTACTACTACTACTACTACTACTACTATCACCACTAAACATACCACTAGACAATTAATACTACACGCAAAATGTAAAGACTACTACTACTACTACTGCCACTTCTACCACGACTACTACTACAACTAATACTACTACTATTAATAGTACTACTACTACTACTACTACTATTACTACTATTACTAGTACTACTACTATTACCACTACTAGTGCTAGTACGGCTGGGGTTGCCGGGGCTGAAGGTGTAGGTACGTGTGTATGAATGGCTGTCTGAATGGCTGTCTGAATGGCTGTCTGAATGGCTGTCTGAATGGCTGTATGAATGGCTGCATAAACAGGTGTATGCATGTGGGTATGAATGTGTGTATGAATGTGTGGATGATTTGGTGAACAAGGCAATATATATGAAGCGCTTTTTGTGGCCGCGGGACTGAAAAGCGTAATGTAAATGCAGTCCATTTATTATTTACTCGTCCTACTAGGAGTTACTACTTCTACTCCTTCTACTACAACTACTACTACTACTACTACTGTCACTACCACCACCAATTTACAATTAGGGCATTTAGCAGAACCAACACTAATACTACTACTACTGCTGCTACTATATATAGATATGGGCTTCTAATGCACTCTTACAAACATTCAAATGATACAGTAAAAAGTTATATTTGTTATTATACAAATCAGATGCTGATGAAAGATATACATTATCACGTATACACATGCCACACGCACAATCAGAATTCATACTACTTCTACTACTACGATTATGAATGCTTATGCTGACAATCATAAACAACAGTACTAACAGTTATGAAAAAAACATTTCCCCATTTATTTCTCTATTTGTATTTTTGCTTGCAGGATCAGATTTCAAGTCTAAAAGGAAGCATCCGTAGCTGTTTATATCAGGATATTTGAATTAACTCAACTCACTATAATCTTAAAAATAGGTCAACTCATTATAATATTTAAAATTAGGGGACATAAAATTGCCTTCATGTTTGTTATGTTATCATCCTATGTTTGAATCAAGTTAGCTCATTGGCAAATGGCCCTAGTGGACAAGAGGGCTGACTATTCTACTTATGCATGGGGGTGTCGTACCAAACCCCACCACTAGGGTGTGTCCTTTCATCCACATCAACGGGTACATTTTGCGGTTACACTGAGGTCAGGCTGCAGGGCCAGGTACAAGACAGCACTGCCTATTAGCTTGGAAAACTGTCTTGCTTGAAAGCACACCAGCTGCGCGTGGTGTGTATGTGTGTTTGTGTGTGTGTGTGTGTGTGTGTGTGTGTGTGTGTGTGTGTGTGTGTGTGTGTGTGTGTGTGTGTGTGTGTGTGTGTGTGTTTGTGTGTTTGTGTGTCTGTGTGTCTGTGTGTCTGTTTCTGTGTGTCTGTTTCTGTGTGTGTGTGTTTGTGTGTCTGTGTGTGTATGTTTGTTTGTATGTGTGTGTGTGTGTGTATGTGTGGTGCGTGTGCGCACGTGTGTGTGTGTGTGTGTGTGTGTGTGTGTGTGTGTGTGTGTGTGTGTGTGTGTGTGTGTGTGTGTGTGTGTGTGTGTGTTGGTGTTTTTTTTGGAAGGGTCGGGTCTGCTTGGCTACACTCCGAGCCACCTTGTGGTCTTGCATCTGTCACCACTCCCTGCACTTTGTGTCATAATAAAGTAGTCTAACATGGGCCAGGAGAAAACATTTGGATTATTCTAATGTCTCAGTTTGAGCATGGATAACATTGTACTACTGTTAAAACAAAGTGCTATTTGTTTGTCTAAAAGCAACTACGAATGCTTACACCTGCACTTTCTGAATGTTCTTCCACGACTCAATCCATCCAGGGAATCTTCCTCGAATTATAAAGCAATAAATGTAGCTACAACACAGGCCACTAGAGGCTGCTAATGGGAAAACTTACACAGTTGCATATTTTATATGCACAATATTACTTTGTATACTCCAATGCTAAATCTAGGCTCAAAACTAGGACCAAAAATAGATGCAATGAACTTCGTGACTAACATTGGAGTGTTGACGTTTAACTATCAAGGAAACTGAAACAAAGAGTTTCTGAGTTGGTTAATGCGCGTCGTATAAACACAATGGTCCACTAAGTCGCATGTGATATTTAATATTTAATGTGCACATTATTTCTTTGCATATTCCAACGCTAAAGCTAGGCTCAGAACATAGACCAAAAATAAATACAATGAACATCCTATCTAACATTTCCCTAGAGGGTTGACATTTAACGATCGAGGCAACTGAAACAACACATTATTGAGTCGGTTATTGTGCGTCTTTAAAACACATTGGTCCACAACGTCGCACACAAGAACCACAGACAATGCAAACGATGCGGCGCACTCATCCAGCGTGTCTGCCCACTGTGTGTGTGTCCCCTGTAGGTGAGCTACCGGGCCAGGCAGGGCATGCCCCACCAGGCCATGGCCAAGATGCTGGGTGTGTGGCTGCTGGCCTTCGCCCTGTACGGCCCCGCCATCATCTTCTGGGAGCTGGCGGTGGGCCGCAGCCGCGTGCCCACGGGCCAGTGCTTCGCCGAGTTCTACTCCACCTGGTACTTCCTGCTGAGCGCCTCCATGCTGGAGTTCTTCTCGCCGCTGCTCTCCGTGGCCTTCTTCCACCTCAGCATCTACCTCAGCATCCGCCGCCGCCGGATCCTCCACAGCAGGGAGTCCGCCCCCCGGCCGCCGCCGCCGCCGCCGCCGGAGCCCCGCGTCCTGCCCCGCTCCCACCACCAACACCACCACCCCCACCACCACCACCTGGCCGCCGCCGAGGCAGCCTCCCGTGCCCAGGGGAAGGACGGCCCCCCGTCGTCGCGTTCCCTGCACCAGCACCACGGGGGTCTGGGGGCGAGGCTGGCCATGAGGGGCTCCTTCCTCTCCCCCTCCTCCCCCTCCTCCTCCTCCTCCACCACCTCCGCTAACGCCACCGCCGCCAACGCCACCGGCGCCACGGGCAAACTGGACCTGTCGGCGGCCTGCCGCCCCAGTCGTCTGGCCAGGGACAAAAAGATCGCCAAGTCCCTGGCCATCATCGTGTGCGTGTTTGCCATCTGCTGGGCGCCCTACACCCTCCTGATGATCATCCGCGCCGCCTGCAGGGGGCGCTGCATCCCGCATCACTGGTATGAGGTCACCTTCTGGCTCCTGTGGCTCAACTCGGCCATTAACCCCTTCCTGTACCCGCTCTGCCACAGTAGCTTCCGCCGCGCCTTCGCCCGCATCCTGTGCCCGCGGAGACGGGCCACTCAGTCCTCGGCTGACCTTCACGGCAGCCACTGACGGGAGAATACACGCGCGCGCACACACACACGGAGGCGCGCGCACACACACACACACGCGCGAACATGCGCGAGTGCACATGGATTTATTATTAATGAATGCGTATTGTGTACATCTTTACTTGAGTCATTGGTGGTTGCAAATAACGCTGGTCACAGCTCAGTACACATGGGAGGACGGGAGATGGAGTGAAACTAGATTTTAGGAGTTATTTTTGTCATAATGACCATTGCTTGCGGCCTATTTAGGCGGTACAATTTAGGAGGTGTAGTTTATTAGTGTTTTGTGCTAGGAAATACTAGGAAATACAGTGTAAATGATGTATCAGACATAATTTAAAAGCGTTTTCTATACAATATAGGATGGAAAGGACGTAAAAGTGCCATTTCATGAAGCCAGTGGATTTATCATCTTTGTTGGAACTTTACGTTGGGTGAAAGTGTGCACCAAAAAGCAAGTTCAATAGGTTGAAGAGGAAGCACATTTGCACTACTTCACTAAAATATATCGTCTTGAAAATGTTTACGACTATCTCTTTAACAGATCTCTCTCCTAATCCCATGGCAACAATGCAAAACAGTATTTGTTCGGATAAACCGTCGAACAGATGTATTTCTGCTCAAGTACCACTAGATGTCACCATTTACCTTCACAGCATTATCTGCTAGCGGTGCTTCGGTGTTAGGTTGTTTTTTTGCTGTGTAAGTCAGCTTTAGGAAATATTTGGAAATATTTCATGTTCAAGGTGGATGTTTTACACAATGAATGTGAATAGGCTACATACATTGAAACAATAAAACGACCTATTATCAGTGCAATACAATATGCTTGTGTAGGATCGATCTTTAAGTGTATTTATACTACGTTGTATCTTTCTATGGCTCAAACCGAGCGTAAGAACTTTGTTGTAAAATGTAGTTATTACGAACTTTATGGTTAACTTTAACTGCATGGTTTACTATACGACATTGTTTAACCATCCGTGAATATGAGCCTTTTAAAACCATGTCTGGAAGATCCATTGCATCAATTAAAAAACCAACCATTGTTTTCCTGCACATCCTGGCTTCCAAAACCACCGATACTTTTCCTGTCAGCCTGATGGGGGCAAACTGGGCCGCCTCTTCTCCAAAGCCTCACAAGTTGAGTGACAACTTCCTTCTGAAGAGCCGGTGGCGGCGTGGCGGTCTCCTTTGTCTCAGTCCGTTCCCCGCGCCGTCTGCACGGCCTTCTGATAGATGAGAGGAGGTCTTTCAGGACACAGACTTATTAGTCCAGTAATTACGCCATCATGCTAGATAGCGAGGGGTTACGTTGCAGGTGCCCGCTCCCACAGGGGACCGGCATTGCTCAAAATGTTGCCTCTGCCCCCGCGCACATCTGGGGCCCCCTTGGTCAGGTGCTGGGAATAGGGGCACAGCTGCAGGGAGCCGGCCTCTGCCCCCTTGGTACTCTCTCCCTCTCTCTTCCACTTCTCTCCCGATCCTCCTCGCCCCATCTCTATTCCTCTATCTCCTCCCCTATCTCCCTCTCCCTATCCTTCTCTCCCCATCTCTCCCTGTGCCCAGCTTCCTGTCTCTCTCCCGATCTCCATCTCCCTGTCTCGCTCTCTAATGCTCTCTCTTTCCCCTCTCTCCCTATCTCCATCTCTCTATCTCTCGCTTTCTTTCTTTCTTTCTCTCTCCCTTTCCCCCTCTCCCTATCTCAATCTCTGTCGCTCTATCTCTCTCTCGCTATCCCTCTCTCTCTCCCTCACCCTTGCTAACCCTATGTCTCCCTCTCTCTCTCCCACTAGCTCAATCTCTCTCCCTCTCTCCCACTAGCTCAATGTCTCTCTCTCTCTCCCACTAGCTCAATGTCTCTCTCTCTCTCCCACTAGCTCAATCTCTCTCTCTCTCTCCCACTAGCTCAATCTCTCTCCCTCTCTCCCCCTTCGCCCCTGTGGCTTGGCGCAGAAGGTGGGGTGAGGGAGAGGGTGGGATGGGGGGGGCGGGAAAGGTGCAGAGCCACACTTGTGACCGGAGGGATGCAGACCACATTTCCCTTGGGGGCGGTGGGGGAAGGGGGGAGAGAGGGTGGAGAGGGGTGTGTGTGTGTGTGTGTGTGTGTGTGTGTGTGTGTGTGTGTGTGTGTGTGTGTGTGTGTGTGGAGAGGGGGGGAGGCAGAAGTGCATTTATCAGCAGAATGGCCGACCTGGGTTCACTCTCCCTGTGTATCTAAATGCACCAGTGAGGGCTGTCCCGTCGGCGCCGCAGCCCGAGATGCTGCTGTGCAGTTATATTAGACGGAGTACTGCCATCGATTTGCCTGATAGATTGAAATGTCGTGGCATGTGTGCCAGGCCGACGAGCTGTTGGACACGTCAGGGGGATGGTGCCACTTTAAATTGGCCAAGGAGAGGCAGGCAGGCGCCGGGGAAAAAACAACATAGATGTTGCACTGCAGAGACTTGAGTGATTTGTATTCAGTGCATGTAAACAGCACAGTTTTATTCTCATGTGTTGCTCGCTGTCTGTGCTTTAAACAATGTGTGTGTGTGTGTGTGTGTGTGTGTGTGTGTTTGTGTGTGTGTGTTTGCACGTGACAGGATGTGTTGAAGTGCATGTGTGTCTGCGTGACCCCATGTCTGTGTGCATATGCCTCCAATGTGTGCGCCTGTATTTGCGTGCGTCTATGTAAGTATACATTGTTTATCTCGACATGCATGTTTCCATGCATGTCGAGATATTTGATGGTGTGTGTGTGTGTGTGTGTGTGTGTGTGTGTGTGTGTGTGTGTGTGTGTGTGTGTGTGTGTGTGTGTTTATGAGGGTCTTGGATGTCTTTGACCCTGAGCAATGTGTCTGAGAGCTCTGACCCCCAGTGGAGCGCACCTGTGCTCCTAAAGTTTATGGAGCCCATTAGCAGAGACACAAACAGTGATCAGAGGTGGCGAGGGAGCCCTGAACGACTTCCATTTTATAGTTGAAGTCTTAGAGGTTTTCCCGCCGCGCTTTAGATGCGATGACTTGCAAGACACGGAGAGGAAGTCCGCCCCTTAGGCTTCTTTGATTCCTCCTGCAGTTCACACAATAAAAGCCCCAGTCATGCAGAGTAGTCTATGAGTCTTCTCCCGGGGCTTAAGGAGAAATCAGGTCAACAGAGTCTATAATTTTTTTTTTAGGGATTTCCGGACCGATACCTGGATCAATTCGTTTCCCCAACTTCATCCCACACAGATGGATAGCGCACTCAGACTCAGAGCCGAACCGCACCACTCCGTCTGCGGCCAAAGGGCCTCATGCACGACCTTGTTTCGTGTTTTTTTCCGTTGTTGCTGCAATCGCAGGATCACTTAGGAGTGTGTGCGCCCCTCTGCCTCCACTCTTCATTCTCTTACTTGGCCGGCTAAATGTAAACCAGGATTAATATTTCACGAGGCGCATATTGGAAAAAGGAGGGGAAAAAGCAAACAAACAAAAAATAATAATAAATAACTAAAAACACCCCCACACAACGTTTCTGCTTTGATTCCTTCGCGTCGCTTCCCTTCGCCTCCTTCCGTTCTCGCCCCGGCTCTTTTTCCTGCGACGGCAAACTTCCTGACTGGAGATTAAATAATTCCATTGGAATCCTCTCAGGATGGTTTCCCAGCACTTGGCAATTAAACAATTACATTTAATCAGCATGGGGCGACGCTTCAAGTCACCCTCATTTCAGACGTTGATTAAAAGCAATTCTGCAGTGGTTATTGCGCCGACTTTAGAAAAGTGCGGTTCACCGAGGTTTACCGGGCGTGTGCGTAGGTTGTGGGGGGGGGGGGGGGGGGCTCAGCCGCGGTCGGGAGCGCCGGGGTGCCTCTCAGGGGTGGGGAGCGGTAATGACAGAACCCGCGACAGACCTCGCCGCGTCCCCGCAGTCGGTTGCTAGTTAGATTACTGCCAGGCACTCTGACCCCCGCAGCAAAGACGCCTCGGCGAACAATGGAGCGGAGACGGCATTAAGCCATGCATTGGGGAGACGGCGGCTCTGTGTGTGGATAGGTGTGTGTGTGTGTGTGTGTGTGTGTGTGTGTGTGTGTGTGTGTGTGTGTGTGTGTGTGTGTGTGTGTGTGTGTGTGTGTATAAGTGCGTATGCGTGTGTCTATTTCTATGTCTGTAAGTGCGTATGTGTATGTGTGTGTGCGTGTCTATGTGAGTGTGTGTGTGTATCCGTGTCTATGTCTGTGTAAGTGCGTATGTTTGTTTGTGTGTGTGTGTGTGTGTCTGTGTGTGTGTGTCGTGCGTATGCATACAAGCCTGTGTGTGTGGGGGGTTGTCTTTACATGCATACGCAGGTGCATGGGTATGTGTGTGTGTGTGTGTACGTGCATTAGTGTGTGTATGCAGGTGCATGTGTGTGTTCGCAGGTGAATTTGTGTGTGTGTGTGAATGTGCATTAGTGTGTATGTGTAAATGGAGGAGAGGGGTGTGTGTGTGTGTGTCTGTGTCTGTGTGTGTGTGTGTGTGTGTGTGTGTGTGTGTGTGTGTGTGTGTGTGTGTGTGTGCGCGCGTGTGTACATACGTGTGTCCAGTCATATGTGTGTACTCACATACGTGTGCATATGTGTGTGTGTGTGAGAGTGTGTGAGCCTTATTAGTTTACAAAGTGCTAGCATGTCAATCACTAGGCTGGCCCGTGCGTTGCGTTCTGCTCTCTGGGCTGAGGTGCGTCTGCGCTGAACAAATGCTCCTTGACATGTAGAATTTCATCACGCGCCGCGCAATAACCTGCCCCTGCATAAGCAGACGGCAGCGCGAGCGCGGGGCGGGTGGGAGGGGCTGTTGTCAACGCTGTTGTTTCTTTAATACACGTCAGGAGCGCTTTGACGTGCTGGGTTAGGGCGAGAGAGATACCTGGCATCCGCCTCGCCGGCTCCGCCTCCCGCTCCTCCTCCCCCACCTCCTGCTCCTCCACCTCCACCTCCAAGTCCTCCACCTCCTTCACCTCGTCCACCTCCACCTCCTGCTCCCTCACCTCCTCGACCGCCCGCTCCTCCACCTCCTGCTCCTCCTCCTCCTCTTCCACCTTTGGCCCT
>NC_082389.1:6114281-6119371 GCF_031168955.1 Gadus macrocephalus
TGGATCCGCTGGGCCAAATGGATCTGGATCCCACGCTTGGCACACATATTGAATGCCATAAGAGGTCTCCCAGGTCTCCTTCGGTGGGAGGAACGTTCAGCCTAACTATGTTGAGTTTTCACCAAACCAAATCTCCCCTCCACCAAAGAAGAAGAAGAGGAAGAGGTAGAGGAGGAGGAGGAGGAGGAGGAGGAGGAGGAGGAGGGAGGAGGAGGAGGAGGGGGAGATGAAGAAGAGGAGGAGGAGAAGAAGAAGAATGAGAAGATGAAGAAGAAGAGGAAGAAGAAGAGGAAGGACAGCAAGGACAATTGAGGGACGGACATTGAAACGCTGGCACGTCGGCGTGTTTGTGTGCGTGCGTGTGTGTAAGTGTGTGTGTATGCTGTATGCTCATCCGGTGTGAAATTGCTCGTTTTACATCAGTTTTGCTCATGCTGTACTCCTGCAGTTACTGGTTGTGTTACTTATGCCACTGTTATTATACCGACAGTACTACGACTAATGCAATTGTAATACTACTACTGCGACAACAACTAAAGCCAACCACTATGTTTACTGCTAGAACTTCTACTCGTGCAACTACACTTTTACTACTACTACTACTACGACAACCACAGCCAACCACTACGTTTACTGCTACAACTTCTACTCATGCTGCTACTACTACAACTACTACTACACTCACTTACCTCGACCTACTGCGACTACTGCTACCAGAACTAATGTGAAAGGAAAGGGATTAGAACGGGCATTAGATAAACGAGCCATCAAACCTCTAAATAAATCAACAAAACACGGCCATAGGCACGCGATATCCGGAGCGAACACGCAGGAAGAGCCCAACGACCGGGGCACTTCTGCCCTCTCGTGAACATCTGGCCTGGCCGGCCCATCCCACCACGCTACGCTGGACGGGTACGGTGCAGTGTTGCATTGTGGGGCATTTGCTGTACTCTGTACTGTATGGCACCACGGAGGACCCTGAGCCATACAGGCAAAGTTATCTCCGAACAAGCCATCCATTCTGCTGCTTTCTGATGGAGAATACTTTAGGGCCCTGTAATTATATCGCTTTAAAATGAGCCCTCGAGAGCTCCCCTGCCGAATAGCCCACAAAATCTCACACTTGGGCGAGTGTCAGAAACTCAACACCACGTGCATGCATGTGTGAGTGTGTTTGCGTGTATTTATGTGTGTGTGTGTGTGTGTGTGTGTGTGTGTGTGTGTGTTTGTGTGTACATCCTTTTTTTTTATCAGCTGCTGCTTAGGCTGCCGAAAAAAGCAGGGCCGCCGTGGTTGTGATACGCCTCACAAGTGAATTTAATTAAATCATAAATATGAGCTGGAGGCTGCCACCCAATTTAATGTAATGGATGATATGGGCCAGTCCATCTCTGGCAAATCAAAGTTCTGGACCTGTTCAAATGCCCTTTAGGCTTATTAAAAGTGCCTGGCAGGGGGAGATGCTGAGCAAACTTGTTTAATAGATGTCCAGCTTGCATTCGGCATGACAGTTAAAGTTGGACCGTACCATGAAGGACTGGGGGGGGGGGGTGGGGTTCTGTTCTGGCTCCGAGATAAATTCAATTAAATCACACCCCTTTTTATCAATAATGAAAGATAATCTTCAGGACAAGCATCCCAGAGACGAAACAGAGCCACATGGACACGTCATCTCCAAGTGTCCCTTTTACAGAGATATCCTTAGCACCATACAGCTAGCCGTTATGGTTGTGATGTTAATGAGGTGAAGTGGTGACTCTTTCATAGCTTATGTACCAGTTTTCCATCATGAACAATTGTAGGACAGGCAGATGTTGTCGCATGGCTTTCCCCCCCCCCGCCCCCCGCCCCCCCTGACTTGACAGAGACAGAAGAATGTCTGTGTTTGTCCCCCGGAGTGCAGTGGGCTCCCCAAATAGACCTAGCGCACAAGGGTGTGCGGAATGGGACCTCACAGGGTGATGGGTAATGGAGTCATTAATAACAGAGACCTCCCTGAAGATGCTCAGATGTTCGTTAGCGAGAGCCACGAGGGGAGAGAGGAAAAATAGGATGCAATTTGGATATAATGAAGGAAGCAAAAAAATAAAAAGTCTGAACCTAGCAGAGCAGTTGATGTCATTTAATGCTAATTGTGTTTGTATTGTCCTGTCGGATTGGTTTAATATACGCTGCACGTTGTTATGCACACTCGGTGGCACGCGCACACACATAAGATACATCAATAAATAAAGGGACATTGAAAGCCATTTCCTCATACATTTTTTTTTAATATTTCCATCACATGTGCAACACAAAAAAATGAGCTTTGCGAAATGCAGAGCTCCATATTTGTACAATACGTTTGAACAACATCCGAGAGCACTGTCCGCCAGGAGATGTTGGCTTCCTGCACGCCCAATAGGAACAATTCTCAGTCAAAAGGTCAAAACATTGAAAGTTGTCTTTTTTTTTTATTTATACAAAAGTGCATCTCAGATTCAACGAATGCAAAACATTTACATTTTAACTGAATGATTTAGAGCTGAACGTTAACGCTGCGACGGCTTCCAGCTTGAGAACAGCAATAGGACACTGCAAATAAAATAAACAGATTCAAAATAACAAAATAAAATACCCACAAAAGTTTTAACTTGAGCAGTCCTCCAGAGTCTAGAGGAACCCGCCAGGGGAGTTTTTATAACCCACAATCCCCCCCCTGAGAGGGGGGGCTTGGGGACACCACATTTGTGTACATATCTCACGATCCCAAATTCAAACGGAAAGACTCCCGGATTGCGAGAAATTATAACGAGATAATGAAAAAACAAAAAACGGAAAAAGAGAAAAAAAAGGACCCCCCCCCCAAAAAAAAACTAAACTCAACACAGATTCCAGTAATCTCCAGGCTTTCACGAAGCGGTAAACATTAACAACAGAAATGTACAGGTTGAGTTCACGTCGGTCCCCACAACTCTAGGAGACACATGGGTCGGGGTTGTGTGTGTGTGTGTGTGTGGGGGGGGGCAGCTCGCGCCTCTGTTCACCAGCCAACAAGAGGAGCATCCTTCCATCCTCACCACCCCTTTCTTTTTCCAAATCTGTGTCACTGCGTTTGCATATATCAAAATGCGGTCCTGTTTATTCTCCCCCCCCCCGTCCTGTCTTTCCACTGATCTCTGTGTAGTTCTCCGTCCCTCTCATCTCTCTGAACACCATGTACTCACAAGCGGGCCGGATTAGCCACGCCGTCCGACCTCAGCTGGTCCTCTGGCGGAAATGTTGGGAGGGGGCACGCTTGCACGCATGTACACACACACACGCACGTCCTCACGCACGCACCGCACTCACTCGCACGCACGCACGCACACACACAAACACACACGCACGCACGCCTACCCAGCAAGTCGTCAGCCCTCTCTAATGATTAACAGGTCAGGATATAGCGTCAGTCAGGGTGGGGGTTGGGGGGGGGGGGGGGGGGGGGGGCAATAGACGTGTGTGGCTGGATTTTAAGCATTTCCAGCAGCACCTTACACACCGGGTGGCACCCCACCCTGCTCGTCCTTCCACGCTGACGGGTGAGTCCCCTCTGATTGACAACGGCATTGATCGTCATATTTTCTCTTTCTCTCTCTCTCTCTCTTTCTCTCTCTCTCTCTGTCTCTCTCTCTCTCTCTGTCGTCTATTTTTCGATTCTTTTTAAGGACAGATTTTCCTTCTTTTTTTTTTTGTAACTGTACATTGGCAAATACTGTATAAGATTGCAATATAGCTGTAGTTAAGCAACACATGAGGAGGAAGTCTATGTACAAACAAGTTTGGCCGTGGTCGTCGTCTTTTGCGAAATCCTATTTCGTTTGAGGACAGGACATTGTTTCTCTCTCTCCCTCTTTCTCTTCACTCGTCGGAGGTTCAGCTTCGTTTCTCCAATCGAAGGTTCATGGCGGGGTAGTGCCGGTGGGGACCCGGCCGGCGGTAATTGGCGGTCAGGCCGTTGTGTGTGTGTGTGTGTGTGTGTGTGTGTGTGTGTGTGTGGGGGGGTATATATATGTGTGGTGTGCGAGGTGTATGTCTCTGTCTCCCCCGTGCGTGGCGCCCGCGTGGTTCCCGCTCTTTTTTTCCTCCTTCCCCCCGGCCGCGGCGCTGGTCTGTCTGCCACGTTAGCTGCTGTGTTGAGTCAACGTGTGGGTTCTGCAACAACAACAACAACAACAACAACAACAATGAGGAGAGAGAACAAGGGAAGGCATTATGATCAGAAGACGGGATCGAACACAGCCCTTCTGCACTGGTTTATCCCTTCCTGTGCCCCCAAGCCGCTGGGCCCATTGGTCACGGCACAACAGTGCTGACCTCTGGAGGCATAGCTGCTGTACAGTGTTTCATTTCGGGGATTTTTCCTGCTGATTGTGAGCCCTGAGTATATGTGTGAATAACGTTGTCCAGATTTCACAGTATTCAAAGTCTGAGTGACCCCGCATGGTCAACGTATGTGTGTAGATCAATAGGGGGTTTCGCTTTGGGTTGATGCATGCTGAAGTTCTTGGAGGGAGGTGGTGGGGGGGGGGGGGGGGGGGGGGGGGGGTGACAACCTTTCACACACACCCACCCAGTCCTTAGGAGTACTACGCTCACCGGATCAATGGCTGTGTCCATGGAAACGAGTGTCACTATGCGCCAAAGGATCTGCTGGCATATGTGATCATCCTCTGGTTCTTTCTCTTGCTTCTTACAGGAGATATTAAAATGTCTGGTACGCGGAGCATAGGAAGAGGACCGAAATTAAAGGCAGAGGGAATCGCAATCCTAATTTAGATCTAGTGTGCTGAACACACGGCTACTGAGATATGAAATTAGGCCCAACTCGCATCACACCGGGGATTAAAAAAAAAGATAGGTTGTGTTTCGCTGACTCGATCAGAAATGTGTGGAGACAAACATAAACACACACATACGAACACAACACACACACACACATACGAACACACACACACACACACACACACGCACGTCACACACGCACACACACACAGACCAGTGAGGTAGTGGTTGTAGGGGGCAGCTGTGCCAGGTTCTTTAAAGGGGGGTGTGTGGACCAGGGGGTG